>NW_007053835.1:35873-64644 GCF_000164805.1 Carlito syrichta
TTTTTTTGAGTTGGAGTCTCACTTTGTCACCCAGGTTGGAGGGCAGTGGCACACGCCCGGCCACCGCACCCTCGACCTGCTGGGCTCCGGCGATCCTTCCGCCTCAGCCTTCCAAGTAGCAGGAACTACAGATGCGCCCGGTTAATTGTTTTTATTTATTGTAAAGACGAGGTCTCGCTAAGTTGCCTGGGCTGGTCTCGAACCTGTTGGCTCAAGCAATCCACTCATCTTGGCCTCCCAAAGTGCTGGGATGACAGGCTGAGTGTGTGTGTGATTTATTGTAGAGATGAGGTCTCACCCAGTTGCCCAGGCTGGTCTCGAACCCCCGGGCTCAGGCAATCCTCTCGCCTCGGCCTCCCAAAGTGCTGGGATGACAGACTGAGCCACCATGCCGGGCAAGTTCACCTTTCAACGAAAACTTACGAGGCATACTAAAAGGCAAAAAACACTCTTTGAAGAGCCAGGCCAAGCAACAGAAGGAGACCCAGCTATGGCAGAAATGATGGAATTATCCGACCACAAGTTGAAAACAACTGTAATTAACGTGCTAATGTAAGAGGTGATAAATTGTGTGGAACCTGTGTGAAGCCTTATATATTAAGTGTGATGAATTATGTGAAATGTAACGACACTATAGCCTCATATATTAAGTATGCTGAAACTGTGTGCTGTCACCTCTCTCCTAAAACTTAGTAATTCCTGGAAACCCTGGAAAAAATGCCCTACTTGGAAGCCCCAAGTGGCTATGTTAGATAAGTTAACCAGCTTTTCCTGCTTCTGTAATCCCCACTGGCAGTGTGTAAGTGTTGTGTGGTAAGCCCCTTTCAAATTCTGGTGGGCTTTTCTCTGTTTGAATCATGGTGGGCAAGCCCCTCTTCTGGCAGACTTTGTGTTGTCCGAATTTGAATTATAACGGCCTTGTGGATTGGGCGGGCTTTTGCCTATTTAAGAAAGGTCCCTGCCGCAGTGTGGGGCCCTACCTAAAAACCTTTGAGTCTGGTGGGTTGCCTTGGCCAGTGGAACCTGGCTAATAAACCTCTCTCTTGGTAAATTGTGTATCAGTGCCGTGAATCAAACGCTCGAACCCCACATCACTAAGGGCTCTAACAGACAAAATAGGCAACGTATGAGCAGATGGAAAACATAGACAGAGTGATGACAATTCTCAGCCAGAATAGAAAATGTTAGAGCTAAAAATATTGTAATAAAAATAAAGATGGCCTTTGATGGGCTCAGGAGTGAAAGGGCAGACTGAGAGTGGGAAGCCATTTTTCATGTTGTTCTTTTTTCTTTTTTTTTTTGAGTTGGAATCTCACTCTGTCACCCAGACTGGAGTGCAGGGGCCGCTCCCAGTACCGCAGGCTCGACCTGCTGGGCTCCAGCGATCCTTCCACCTCAGCCTTCTGAGTAGCTGGAACTACAGGCGCGAGCTACCATACCCGGCTAATTTTTTATTTATTGTACAGATGAGGTCTCGCCAAGTTGCCCAGACGGGTCTCAAATCCGCGGGCTCAGGCAACCCATTCATCTCAGCCTCCCAAGGCACGGGATTACAGGCTGAGCCACCAAGCCCGGCTCATGTTGTTCTTAAACCTTGACACAATGGTGAGAAAGTAGAAGCTATGCTTTTGGAGGAATGCACACTTTAGGTAAAATTAACTTTGCCGACTTTGTCTTTTCAGAAACAGACTTCCTGGTGCCAGGTATCAGAGATATCTCATAGCAGCAATCAAACTTGCCTACAGTAAAGGGAATTTACAAGGCCTAAGACATCATGCATTGGGCAAGGATTGTAAAAGTCGTGAAACTTGTAATTACAAAAGTTATGACTGCTCAGGAGAGCAGGTGGGGATTCGATCTTCCAGTAAACGGGGCCCTATCTACAGGGAAGCCAAGGATCCCCCGAACCTACCCACTGGGAATGCCTAGGAGATAAGGGGACATGCACCCTCTACTAGCTCTAAGGAATGTCGTTTTGGAAGGTGCAGGAGCTTTAGAATCCTTGTCACGCCCTTCTCTAGGGGCTATGATCATGTGGGCGGACATCAGGGGGTCTCTGTGTCACAAGTTCTCCAAGACACCCACAGGTGGTTGATAAGGAAGTCACGGCAGTCACGTGCAACATCTCCAAGGACAGGGCTTTAAGCCAGAGCTTTGGGGGGCGCCACGCCACACTCACCTAGAGTGTAGGCCCGCTCCCTGTCTGTGGGGGGGGAGCTTTTCTGAAATGAATCTTATCTTCTCTCACCTCTCTGGATGTGGCAGTTCTTTGCATTTCCTGGAATCTCTGGGCTGCCAGCACGCAGCTCCGGCTTGCCGGCGCCAGGGCTGCTGCGCCCTCTCTGTGGCGCCTCTTGCTCTTCACCCGTCTCACCCTTACCCTCTCCGGACCCTAACAAGGAGCAGGCTGGGCGTGGCTGGGGAAAGTCCCTCTGCACTTGAGACTGTGTCCCTAGAAACTTCTAAAACTGAAAGGCAGAGAGTGACGGGGTTTGCAGGGGATGGGAGACGAGGTTGGAGTTCAAACAGCTCATCATGTAAGCCTCGCCAATGGAGCACACAATTTCAGCGGCCCAAGAGCTAACGCTGTGTTCTGACGTGTCCTGTTACCGGTCGCTTTACTGCCAATCTCTGCTTTCTGAGACCCGCATCCCAAAGCTATGTGGCTGATAACGTCCTGACGCTGACTGTCGGGGTTTGCTTTCCTAAAAGGACAATTCAGAGACAAGCGGTTAACCATATCCTGAGAGTGACTCATTGAATGCGGACGTCTGCACTTCAAGGCCGTAGGACCAGACTCAGCATTGCCGACATCTGCATTTGAAGGCCAGACGACCCCCCAAACTGCTTCTAAGCACCCAACCCAAAACTCCCAAAAACTGCTTCTCAAAGCCCGATAAACCCCGGCTGGGGCTTTATAAAGTGACCTACAAGAGAGCAAAGGGGGCTGGGTTTTGCTCTATAGAGCCAGTCACCCCCCCACACTTTTCTTCTTTTTTTTTTTGAGTTGGAGTCTCACTCTGTCGCCCAGACTGGAGTGCGGTGGCACACTCCCGGCCACTGCAGCCTCGACATGCTGGGCTTTGGCGATCCTTCCACCTCAGCCTTCCAAGTAGCTGGAACTACAGGCGCGTGCTGCCACACCCGGCTAATTTTTTGACTTTTATTATAGAGATGAGGTCTTGCCAAGTTGCCCAGGCGGGTCTCGAACCCACGGGCTCAGGCCATCCACTCACCTCAACCTCCCAAAGTGCGGGATTACAGGCTGAGCCACCGAGCCCAGCCTTCTTTTCTTTAATAAACCTTTTTAACTACCAGCATCTCGTCTCTTCCTTCTCGGCATACAGAACAGAGAGAAAAAGTCTAAAAAGGAAATAGCAAACTAGCCAAGAACGAGGGTTTAAATATGTGCCAAATGGAAGTAGGAATACCAGAAGAAGAAAGAGAGGAAGAAACAGAAGCAGGATTTGAAACAATTAGGCCTGAGAATTTCCCCTAACTGGTGTCAGACACCAAACCAGAGGTCCAGGAAGATCGGAGAACACTAAGTAGGGCACGTGCTGAAACAAACAAGTAAAATAAACTATAAGCATATCATATTTAAACTGCAGATATCAAAGACTGCTTTAATCTTGAAAGAAAGCAGAGGAATAACACACCTCGCTTATAGCAGAGCAAAAACAGTCATTACATCTAAATTCCCCTCAGAAAGAATGAAAGCAAAACAGAGTGCAGAGAGATGTTTAAAGTATTGAGAGGGGAAAAAAGCAAGGGAGAAACAACAAACCCATCTTCAAAAGTGAAGGAGAGGCCGGGCGCGGTGGCTCAGCCTGTCATCCCAGCACTTTGGGAGGCCAAGGCAAGAGGATTGCCCGAGCCTGCGGGTTTGAGACCAGCCTGGGCAACGTGGCGAGACCTTGTCTCTACAATAAATCAAAAAATTAGCCGAGTGTGGTAGCGCACGCCTGTAGCTCCAGCTCTTTGGAAGGCTGAGGCGGAAGGATCGCCAGAGCCCAGCAGGTCGGGCCCGGGGTGGCTGTGAGCATGCCACGGCACTCCGGCCTGGGTGACAAAGAGTGAGACTCCAACTCAAAAAAAAAAAAAAGCGAAGAAGAGACAAAGACTTTCTCAGACAAGCAAAAATGAGTAGACTTGGCTGCCCCTAAGCCTGCCCTGCTAGAAATGCTAAAAGACGTTCTTCAGACAGAAGGAAAGTGATATGTCAGAACCTCACATCTACACAAAGAGAGAGAGAGAGAGCATCAGAGAAGAAATAGGTGAGGGCAAAATAAAAACTTTTCGTTTCCTTATTCTTACTTGATCTAGTGATAGAGACAATATATTTGATGACTATAGTTTCTGTGTAAGCGTAATGAGTGACAGGGATGTTTTAGGAAGGGGAGGGAATAATTAGGATAATGTTGCTATTATAAAGTACTCTCACAGCTCATGAAACTGTACGGTGTTATTTGAAAGAAGATTTTTAGGTTAGTTGTAAACATATATTGTAAACTTTAGGAAAACCACAAAAAGTAAAAAAAAAAAAAAAAGCCTAATTGGTATGCTAATAAAGGAGAGAAAATGGAACATCATATAAAATTCTTGGTTAAAACCACAAAAGGCATAAAAAGAGTAGAAGACAAAAATAGTCACAAAGAACAAGGGCAAAAACCAGAAAATGGTAACCAATAAGGTAGATATTAATCCAACTATGTCAATAATCACCTTAAGCATCAATGGTGTAAGTAGACCAATTAAAGACAGGGATTGTCAGCGTGGATTAAAAAAAATAAGACCTGGCCAGGCTCGGTGGCTCAGCCTCTCATCCCAGCACTTTGGGAAGCTGAGGCGAGTGGATTGCCTGAGTCCGCGGGTTCAAGACCAGCCTGGGCACCTTGGCAAGACCTCGTCTCTACAATAAATTAAAAAATAGCCGGATATGGTAGCGCACACCTGTAGTTCTGGTCACTTGGAAGGCTGAGGCAGAAGGATCACCGGAGCCCAGAAGGTTGACTCTGGGGTGGCCAGCATGGGACTGCACTGCACTCTAGCCCGGGCGACAAAATGCGATTCCAATTCAAAAAATAAAAATAAGACTCAATTATATGTTGTCTACAAGAAACTCACTTTAAATATGAAGACATATGTAGATGAAAGGTAAATGAATGGAGAAAGATATTCATGCTCATATTAATCAAAAGAAAGCTAGACTGGCTATACTAATTTCAGACAGAACACATTTCAGAGCAAAAAAATTATTAGAGATACAAAGGGGTATTACACGACGATAACGTGGTCAGTTCGCCAAGAAGACATAACAGTCCTTAAAATGTATATGCTGGCCAGGCTCGGTGGCTCAGCCTGTAATCCCTCGCCTTTGGGAAGCTGAAGTGAGTGGATTGCCTGAGCCCGCGGGTTTGAGACCCGCCTGGGCAGGCGAGACCTCATCTCTACAATAAATCAAAAAAAAAAATTAGCCGGGTGTGGTAGCACGCGCCTGTAATTCCGGCTACTCAGAAGGCTGAGGTGGAAGGATCGCCGGAGTCCAGCAGGTCGAGGCTGTGGTGGCTGGAAGCAGCCACTGCACTCCAGTCTGGCGACAGTGAGACTCCAACTAAAAAAAAAAAAAATGTATATGCTGAACAACAGAGCATCGAAATCCACGAGGCAAAAACTGAAAACAGTTCGTGTAGAAATAGATAAACTCACTCTCATAGTTGGAGACTTCAACACCTCTCTATCAGAAATGAACAGATACAGCAGGCAGAACATCAGAAAGGACATATTGGAACTCCACGGCACCACCCGTCTACCGGATATAATGGGCACCTGTAGACGAAGTCATCCAACGACAGCAGAATACACATTTATTCCAAGGTCCCATGGAATATCCACCAAGACTGACCACATTCTGGGCCTTGACAAATTTAAGATAATAGGATTCATGCAATGTATGTGCTCAGATCACAATGGAATTAAACTAGAAATAAATCACGTGAAGATAGCTGGAAAAGATAATGGGGAGATTGTGATGAATAGACCATTTACAAAGGAAGGATGGAGTTAAATAAATAAGCAAGGCATGGTGAAGTCCCCAAGAGATTCTTAGCGTCAGGAAGCTGCTACCACTCCTGGCCTTGGAAGGACAAAGGGTGGCCACACTTACCAGGGAACGGGGTTTCTTGGGCAGATGTGAGGCCTTGTGCAGAGGAGTAAAAGCAGCCCATAGGCCTACAAGGAAGGATCTCAGGAAAGAGATGCTCTGACTTTTCGTCTCCTCTTCTACCACAGGTGCCTCCCACTCAAGCAGGGGATGTAGTTTGTAGACACCAGCCTTCTGGAGCACAAAGAAAGGCAAGGGAAGATGGAGATCTGGGAGGGCAAACAAAAACTTGCATCGAAATGTCAGCAATAGGCCAGGCGCGGTGGCTCAAGCCTGTAATCCCAGTACCCTGAGAGGCCAAGGTAAGAGGATTGCCTGAGCCCAGGGGTTCGAGACCATCCTGGGCAACTTGGTGAGACCTCATCTCTAGAATAAAATTAAAAAATTAGCTGGGTGTGGTGGTGTGTGCCTGTAGTTCCAGCTACTTGGAAGGCTGAGGTGGAAGGATCGCCGGGACCCAGCAGATCGATGCTGGGGTGACTGTGAGTGTGCCATTGTACTCCAGCCTGGGTGACAGGGTGAGACTCCAACTCAAAAAAATAAAAAGTAAAAATAAAAATAAATGTCAGTAATACCCAGAAGATGAAATTTTGTAGTGTACCATTTTTAAAAAGCAACAAAAATATGGAAGAGACATAGGAAAGAAAATGTTTGCAAAAGTATGAAGGAAAAATTATAAAACTGTATTAAAAGACATTAAAGAAGACCTGAATAAATTGAGAAATATATACCATATTCATGGATACGAAGGCTCTGCATTAAATATGTCAATTCTCTCCTAAATTGCTTTACAAAATGTAGAGTGATGTGGCCATAGAGGTGAGCAGGGAAGACATACTTGGCGGGAGAATTAAAGAAAGTCAATCTGGAGGCTAGGGGGCCAGCCAAGTGTATTTCTCTTGTAAGTGTTGACTGTGAAGGGAATTCTAACTCTAACACTGGATGTCCCACCAGTTGCTTACATTCCCTTAGACATCAAAAGCCAACATCCAGAACTTGATACATACAGGTTCCAACCCTATTTATCACTCGAGTGATGCCATCTACTGTGGACGCATCATTGCTTTCAGCACCTTTCCACATTGTCATGGGAGCGCCACTCCCCTTGGCCAATTTCCAGGTTTCAACTTATAATGGCACACACTGGTCTCAGTGTTAATTGTGGAACACTTGAATGTACCAGGAGTCCCAGAGGATTCTTTTGCATACCTTTCAGTAGGATTCTTGAATAACAATAATGATAAGTAACGTTTTTGAGTGCTTAATACATGCCTGGTATTATGCTAAGGGCATTAGATTTATCTCATTTAAATTTAATTTAAGTACCAACATGCTTTGGTTGTCTGCACCATAGATAAGGATAACAGACAGGTAGAAGATGAAAATATTTATAATGTCCAAAACCAACAAGTAATTAATATCTACAATCTATAAATAATTCCTCAAATCAAAAGGAAATCTGGGGGAAACCAGATAGATTAGTGACTATATGTAAATTGGCAATTCAAAGAGAGAACTTCCAAATGCTTGACAAATGTATGAAGGGGCTCTCAAACACTACTAAAAACAGAAATTTAAAAAAATGAGATACTACTTTACATCCATCAGGATAGTAAAAATTAGGAAGGGGACAGATGCCAAGTCTGGGTGAGAACTGAGGAGATGGAAAGTTCTTGCACCCCTGAGGGCAGACTAGCAGAGGAGCTCTGAGAAGTATTGGTGCCATGCTTACCGAGGATAGATATGCCCTGCGAGTCCTCTCCTGAGAATATGTCCTGTAAACATCCTCATGCTTGTTCACAAGGGAATGCACTCCAGGCTGTTTTTTTGCACAGTTGTTTGTGTTGCAGAAGTCTGTAGCTTGATTACTCATCTTTATTTATTTATTTTTTTGAGTTGGAGTCTCATTCCATCGCCCAGGCTGGAGTATAGGGTCACACTCACGGCCACCCCAGTGTCGACCCAGTGGGCTCCAGCGATCCTTCTGCCTCAGCCTTCCAAGTAGCTGGAACTACAGGCATGTGCTACCATACCCAGCTGATGCTTTACTTATTGTAGAGACTAGGTCTCAGCAAGTTGCCCGGGCTGGTCTTGAATCCACAGGTTCAGGCAATCCACTCGCCTTGGCCTCCCAAAGTGTTAGGATGACAGGCTGAGTCACCGAGCCCAACCCTAATTGTCCACCCTTAGAGGAATGAGTAAGAAAAGTGTGGTAAGCCAGGCTCGGTGGCTCAGCCTGTCATCCCAGCACTTTGGGAGGCTGAGGTGAGTGGATTGCCTGAGCCAGCGGGTTCGAGACCTGCCTGGGTAACTTGGCGAGACCTCATCTCTACAATAAGTCAAAAATCACCCGGGCGTGGTAGCGCGTGCCTGTAGTTCCAGCTACTTGGAAGGCTGAGGCAGAAGGATTGCCAGAGCCCAGCAGGTCGAGGCTGCAGTGGCCGGGAGTGGCCACTGCACTCCAGTCTGGGTGACAGAGTGAGACTCCAACTCAAAAAAAGAAAAGTGTGGTAGATGTACACCATAGAACACCATGCAGTAGGGAGAAACAATAAAGTTGGTGTTCATAGAATAACTTGTACAAAACTTTAAAACCCTGAAAAGTATATTGAGCAACAGTTTTCTTTCTTTTTTTTTTTTTGAGTTGGAGTCTCACTCCGTAGCCTAGACTGGAGTGCTGTGGCACACTCCCGGCCACCGCAGCCTCGACCTGCTGGGCTCCGGCGATCCTTCTGCTCAGCCTTCTAAGTAGCTGGAACTACAGGCGTGCGTTACCAGGCTAATTTTTTATTCATTGTAGAGATGAGGTCTCATCAAGTTGCCCAGGTGTGTCTCAAACCCATGGGCTCAGGCAATCCACTCGCCTCGGCCTCCCAAAGGACTGGGATGACGGGCCCAGCAAGCAGCAGTTTTTAAGACATTGGGCATCAGGCAATGAAGGTTGGCCATCCCTGAGAGACAGGAGACACAGGAAGTGGGCCTGTGATTGCTTCTGTTTGCCACCCAGAGAGTTTCCAGGCTACAGCACAGGAAGGGGGAACCCAGTTGAAGACCAGTGGTCTCCCTGAGTTGAGAAGACTTAGCTGGGAGTTCAGGGAGGCAGGAAGGCCAGAGTTCTCAGGGTGGAGTTCCAGGGAGGAGAGAGCAACAGAGAACTACACAGGCTGCCCCTTGGGTCTTCACCTGAGAAGTGATCAGCACGTACATCCGAGGCTGGGGAGGAAACAAAGGCATTCTGGAAATAAGACTCATGTTAGTCTGTTGTGCGTTGCTATAAAGGAATACCTGAGACTGGGTAATTGGTAAAGAAAAGAGGTTGATTTGGCTCATGGTTCTGCATGGCTCTGGCATCTGCTTCGCTTCTGGTGAGTCTCAGGAAACTTTGACTAAGCAGAAAGCAAGGGGAGACAGCGTGTCATGTGGTGAGAGCAGAAGTGGGGGTGGGGAAGGAGGTAGGGAAGGAAGCGGGAGGTGAGAGGTTCCAGAGTCTTTAATTATCATTATTATTTTTTTGAGTTGGTGTCTCACTCCATCGCCCAGGTTGGAGTGCAGTTGTACACTCATGGCCAACCTAACTGGGCTCTGGCGATCCTTCCGCCTCAGCCTTCTAAGTAGCCTGAACTACAGGTGTGCATTACCACACCTGGCTAATTTTTTATTCATTGTAGAGACGAGGTCTCGCCAAGTTGCCCAGGCTGGTCTCGAGTCCGCAGGCTCAGGCAATCCACTCGCCTTGGCCTCCCAAAGTGCTGGGATGACAGGCTGAGCCATGGAGCCTGGCCTAGACTCTTTATAACAACTGGATCTCACATGATCTTGTCACCATGGGGAGGTCGCCAAGCCATGCATGAAGGATCAACCCCATAGCCTAAACACCTCCTTCAAGGCCCCACCTTCAAAATCAAGGATCGCTTTTCAATGTGAGATTTGGAGGGGACAACATCCAACCTACATCGGTGCACAGGGCTGGGAATAGTTTCTATTCCCACCCGTGAGGGTAAAAAAAAAAAAAAAAAAAACACACCACCAATAGGACACTGAGTAGAGTCCTATGAGTGGATCATTTTATAATGAGAAAGGAATAAACACATCAAAGGGACATAAATATTCTAAAATTGTATGCACCTAACTACAGAGCTTCAAAACACTCAGAGCAAACACAGAACTGCAAGAAGTAGGCAAAGCCATAGCTATCGTTGGAGGTGTCAGTGCCCTTCTCTCAATGTCCAGGAGGACATCTAAAGGAAAGCTTGGTAATAGAATACAAGATTTAAGCAACACAATCAAGCAACTTGACCCAATTGACATTTCTAGAAAACCCCACCCAACAACAGCAAAATACACATTTTTAAGTGCACACTGAACATTCATCATGATGAATCCTGCTCTGGACCAGAAAACAAGTCTGAAATATGCAGATAATACAAATTATGTCCTCTAGCCAAAATGGAATTAAATTAGAGACCAACATTAAAAAGATATCTGGAAAACACAAATAATATTTGGAAACTAAATAACATACACCTAAATACCTCAAAGAATCAAAGAAGAATCAAATAAGAAGAAAAGGAAAATCAGATAGTGTTTTCAACTGAGTGAAGGTAAAAACAACATGTTTTGTATTGTGTGAGGCAGCTAAAGCAATCTTCAGAGAGAAATTCATAGATGTCTATATTAGAAAAGAAGGGAGGACATTAGCATTCTCCTTTACATACTAGAAACAGAAGGACAAATTAAATTCTAAGTCAGCAGAAAAAGGGGAAAAAAATAAAAGTCACAGAAGAATCAATTAACTAGAAAACAGAATCACCACTGAGAAAACTGGCTAAAAAACAAATGCTTATTATTTGAGACAATGAGTGAAATATATACACTTTTGGGTAGATTGGCCAGGACAAAAAGATAGAAGACATATATTACCAGTACCAGGAATGAGAAAGTAGCCATCACTACAGATTCTATGGATTCTAAAGAAATAATAAAGAAATGTTAAGAATGGCCTTACTTGACTAAGCTTGGTGGCTCAGTCTATAATCCTGGCGCTTTGGGAGGCGGAGGTGAGTGGATTGCCTGAGCCCACAGGTTCAAGACCTGCCCAGGCAACTTGGTGAGACCTCATCTCTACAATAAATAAAAAACTAGCCAGGTGTGGTAGTGCACGTCTGTAGTTCTGGCTCCTTGGAAGGGTGAGGCAGAAGGATCACCCAGCAGGTCGAGGCTGGGGTGGCCACGAGCGTGCCACTACACTCCAGTCTGGGCAACAGTGTGCGACTACAACTCAAAAAAGAAAAAAGAAAAGAAAAAAAGAATGGCTTTACTTAAGTTAAATGTAATAGGCAAATTCCTTGAAAGACACAAATTATCAAGGCTCACTTAAGAAGAAAAAGAAAACTTGAATAATTCTTTAATTATTAAAAAAGTTAGCCAGGCTCGGTGGCTCAGCCTGTAATCCCGTGCCTTTGGGAGACTGAGGTGAGTAGATTGCCTGAGCCCGCGGGTTCGAGACCCGCCTGGGCAGGCGAGACCTCATCTCTACAATAAAATAAAAAAATTAGCCGGGTGTGGTAGCGCGCGCCTATAATTCTGGCTACTCAGAAGGCTGAGGCGGAAGGATCGCCGGAGCCCAGCAGGTCGAGGCTGCGGTGGCCGGGAGCGGCCACTGCTCTCCAGTCTGGGCGACAGAGCGAGACTCCAAATCAAAAGAAAAAAAAAAAGTTAAAAGTCTTTCCACAAGGAAAACTTTAGACTCAGACGGTTTTACTGGCAAGTTCTACAAATATTTGAGAAAGAAATAACACCAATTTTACAGAAACTCTTCCAGAAAATAGAAAAGAGAATACTTTCCCACTCATTTCATGTGGCCAGCATGATGCTAGTACCAAAACCAGACACAGAAAAGAAAACGGCAAACCAAAGTCCCTCATGAACCTACATGCAACATTTTAAACAAAAATTTTAGCAAATTGAATGTATTGATACACAGTAAGGATAAGACATCATGGCAAAGTGGTATTTATATCAAGAGTGCAAGGGTGGTTTAACATTTGAAAATCATTATACAGTATAATTTACCATATTCACAGACTAAAAAAGAGAAGCTAGATAATCATCTGAATAGAGGCAGAAAAAGCATTTGACAAAATCCGAACTCCATTTCAGATGCTAACTTTCTGCAAAACAGGGATGGAAGGGAATTCCTTCCATTGGATAAAGAGCATCTATGAAAAATATACAGCTGGTATTGCGTTTAATGGTGAAAGACAGAAGCGTTTCCCCTAAGATCAGGGACAAAGCAATGTCCACTTTCATCACTTCTATTCAGCGTTGTAATGGAGGCTGTAGGCAGTGCAACAAGACAAGAAAAAGAAACAAGAGGCACCCCAACTGAAAAATAACAAGTAAAATTGCTTTTATTCACAGACAAAACAATGGCCTGTGTGGAAAATCCTACCGCATCTACAAAATAGCTACTAGAACTAATTAGTGAGTTTAGCAAGTTTGCAGCTATTCAAAGGAAGTTAAAAAATGTATTTCTATAGCCATAATCAATCAGAAGTTAGGTAGAAAACAACACCATTTACAATAACATCACAAAATTAAATACTTAGGGATAAATCTTTTTAAAATGTGCAAAACTTGTATCTTGAAAATTTCAACATATTACTGAGATGAATTAAGGAATACTTTTAAAAATGGAAAGAAATATTGTGTTCATGTTATACCTCAATAGTTTTATGATGCAAATTCTCCCCAAATTGATCTCTAGATTAAACACAATTCCAGCCAAAATTTATTTCTTTTCTTTTTTTTTTTGAGTCGAAGTCTCACTCTGTCACCCAGGCTAGAATGATCACAACTATTGCAGCCTCTACCTGCTGGGCTAAGGAGATCCTTCTACCTCAGCCTTCCATGTAGCTGGAACTACAGGTGCACATCACTGATAATTTTTTGATTTATAGTAGAGATGAGGTCTTGCCAAGTTGCCTAGGCTGGTCTCGAGTCCCTGGGCTCAGGCAATCCTTTTGCCTCCGCCTCCCAAAGTGCTGGGAAGAAAGGCATGAGCCACGGCACCTGGCCTCCAGCCAAAGTCTCTGTGGACTATTTTTTTTCTAGGAATTGACAAACTGATGTTAAAATTCATTTAAAAATGCAACAGATCTAGAACACTCAAAACAACTTTGAAAAAGAACAAACTTGGAAGAGCTAATGCTACCTGATTTCAAGCTATAGTACACAATTATGGTATTGATGTCAATATAACAGATCCATGGAACAGGATAGAGAGTTCAGAAATAGATTGACCCACATATGGTGAATCAATTTTTAAGCATGCTTAATTGTGGTACTGTTAGGGCACAGGCGGGCTGGAGGTGTGCACCGTTAAACCAGAGATCCGAGTAATGCAAAGAATTGCAACACACAAAGAGGTGAAAGAAGAAAAGATTTATTTTTAAAAAGTTCACTTCCCACAGACAGGAAGCGGGCCTAACTCTAGATGAGTGTGGCCCCGTAGCCCCCTGTGTGTCAGCTTTAATCCTTTCCCTTGGGGGTGTTGCAGTCGGGTAGGTGTGACTGCCTGACTTCCTCGTTGACCACCCGCGAATGTCTTGGAGACCCCGTGACACAGAGACTCGCTAATGTCCGCCCACATTATCTCAGCCCCTAGAGAAGGGAGTGATATGGATCCCAGTGGGTCCTGTACATTCCTGAATAACATTCCTTAGAGCTAATGGAGGGTGCACTTCCCCATATCTCCTATGCGTTCCCAGCAGGCAGCTCCGGGGAATCCTTGACTTCCCTGTAGACAGCTTCCAATCTCTGGAAGACTGAATTCCCACTCACTCCCACCTCGGAGAGGTCACAAGTCCTGCAGTCTGCATAATTTTTGTTATCACAGGTTTTGTGATTATCATAACTTTTGCCCAATGCGTGAAGTCTTAGACCTTGTAAACTTCCTTTGCAAAAGTCACAAGACACTTTCGATGCCCAGCACCAGGAAGTCTGTTTCTGAAAAGACAAAGTCGGCAAGGTTAATTTTTACCTAAAGTATGCATTTCTCCAAAACATAGCTTTTACTGTCTCATCATTGTGTCAGGGTTTAAGAACAAGATGAAAAATGGCTTCCAGCTCTCAGTCTCTCTTTTCAGGTATGAAACACAGGGCTTAATGTTTCCCATCTGAATCTTTTTTTTTTTGAGTTGGAGTCTCACTCTGTCGCCCAGGCTGGAGTGCAGTGGCACGCTCACGGCCACCCCAGCGTTGAACTGCTGGGTTCAGGTGATCCTTCTGCCTCAGCCTTCCAAGTACCCGGAACAACAGGCGTGCCGCTACCATGCCTGGTTAATTTTTTATTTATTGTAGAGGCAAGGTCTCGCCAAGTTGCCTGGGTTGGTCTCGAACCTGTGTGCTCAGGCATCTTGAATCATTTTTAAGAATACATTTCAATCTTGCTCAATACATTCACACAGCTGTGCCACCAATCTCCAAAACTTTTTCATCTTGCAAAACTGAAATTCTGTCCCCAATAAACAACCATTCCCCACTTCCCCCTGGCCCAGTCCTGGTGTCCACAACTCTACTTTCTGTTCCTAGTCATTTGGCTACTTAGATAACCTCATACAGATGGAATCACACGGGATTTTTCTCTGATTAGTTTACATGGCATCATGTCCTCAAGGTTCAGCCTGCTGTAGCCTGTGTTGGAATTTCCCTCCTTTTTTCCAGCTGAATAATATTCCACTGTCTGTGTCTACCACATTTGTTTATCTGTCTGTCTGCCGGATTGCTTTCGCCTCTCTGCTGTTGTGAATAATTCTGGTTAATTAATTTTTAAATAAAGCACCAAGGCAATTTAGCCCAGAAAGGACAGTCTTCTCAACAAATGGTGCCAGAGCAATTGGATACTCAAGCAAGACACTAAGCTATGATCAATATCTTGCATCATATAGAAAAGCTAACTAACAAGTATCATCGATCTCTGTGTGAAAAGTAAAAATATAGGCTGGGCTCAGTGGCTCAGCCTGTAATTCCAGCACTTTGGGAGGCTGAGGTAAGTGGTTTGCCTGAGCCCACGGGTTCGAGACCAGCCTGGGCAACTTGGCAAGACCTCATCTTTACAATAAATAAAAAAATAGCCAGGCATGGTGGCGCAAGCCTGTAGTTCCAGCTACTCGGAAGCGGAAGAATTGCTGGAGCCCAGCAGGTCAACGCTGGGGTGGCCATGAGCGTGCCACTGCACTCCAGCCTGGGCGACGGAGTGAGACTCCAACTCAAAAAAGAAAAATAAATAAATGAAAAGTAAATATACAAATCTTCCTGAAGAGAACAGTGAAAATATTTGTACTCTCACTAAATAAAGATTTCTGCCAGGCGTGGTGGCTCATACCTGTCACCCCAGCACTTTGGGAGGCTGAGGCTGAACTCCCTTGAAGCCAGGAGTTCAAGACAAGCCTGGACAGCATAGCGAGGCCTCCTGTCTACAAAAAATAAAACTTGGCCAGGTATGGTGGCATGTGCCCAGAGTCCAAGCTACTCTGGAGGCTGGCACCAGAGGATTGCTTGAGCCCAGGAGGTCGAGGGTGTGGTGAGCCAGGGTCATGCCACTACACTGCAGCCTGGGCCACAGAGTGAGATCCCAGCTGAAAAGAAAAAAAAGAAAGAAGAAAGTCGCCACCTCCTCTCTTCCACAGCTCTTTCCATCCTCACGGCCAAGGTGGCTTCCAGTTTCTGCCATGGACCAAAGCATTTCTCCACCTGTCAACCAGGATGTCCGTGAAGCCGTCCCTGCCTCCCTGGAGCTTTGGCCCGTCTGCCTGTCAGCTGACTTGGCCCCTTGTTTCAGCACACGGGGTTCCATGGCTCACAGCCTCCTGGCTTTTGAACCAAAAAGGTAAATTCACGGAATGAATGGTGTTCCTCCCTGCCCCCGTGTGTGGAAGCTGTAGTCCTCAAGACCACAGCATGTGACTGAATTTGGGGACAAGGACTTTCCAGAGGCAGCCAAGTTAAAGCGAAGTCACAGGGCAGCCCTCATCCCATCTGACCTGTGTCCCTGTAAGGAGGGGCACTGAGGGCAAAGACACAGAGGGGGACGGCCCTGTGAGGGCAGGGGAAGGAGATGGCAGCTACAAGCCGAGGGGCGAGGCCTTGCGAGGAACCAGGTATGCGACCCCGGACCTTGGGCTTCCAGCCTCCAGGATGGAGAGAATGAAGCCCTGTGTTGATGCTGCCCGGTCTGCAGCCTCAATGGAGGCCACCTGAACCACCTTGCACACGCATATCCTCCCGTGCCCTGTTATTCGAGCACAGACAGGACCTGTGAGACAAGGCCCCTCTGTCTTTCCGCTGGGAATCCAGAACCCACAGCGCTGGCTCACAGCTGTTCCGGAAGCTTCTTCTCAGATTCTGGCATCGCCTGAAAGGCCTGCATCTGAGGGCGGAGTTCGAGGTTTCTCCTCCTCTCGGGAAGCAGCCTCCAACGCCTTGCTCAGGTTTTCTGGTTTTTTGGTTTTTTTGAATTGGAGTCTCACTCCGTCGCCCAGGCTGAAGTGCAGGAGGACACTCACGGCCAGCCCACCCTAGCCTCTACCTGCTAGGCTCAGGCGATCCTTCCGCCTCAGCCTTCCAAGTAGCTGGAACTACAGGCGTGCACCACCATACCCGGCTAATTATTTGATTTATTGTAGAGACTAGGTCTGGCCATGTTGCCCAGACTGGTCGCGAACCCACGGGCTCAGGTAATCCTCTCACCTCAGCCTCCAAAAGTGCTGGGATTACAGGCTTGAGCCACTGTGCCTGGCCTGTGCTCAGTTTTTATTCTTTCTTTTCTTTCAGTCAGCATCTCCCTCTGTTGCCCAGGCTGGAGGGCAGTGGCACGCTCATGGCCGTTGCAGCCTCCACCTGCTGGACTCAGGCGATCCTTCCGCCTCAGCTTCCCAAGTAGCTGAAACTACAGGCGTGTGCCACCACATTCGGCTCATTTTTTGATTTATTGTAGAGATGAGGTCTCACCAAGTTGCCCAGGCTGGTCTTGAACTCATGGGCTCAAGCAATCCTCCCACATTGGTCTCCCAAAGTATTGGGACTACAGGCGTGAGCCACTGCGGCTGACTGAAAACTTATCTTTGAAACACAGAAAGCAAAACCACTGAGAACAAACCCACTCTCTCTCAGAGACCAATCCAACAGGCAGAAGCAAATGAATAAGGATTTGGATGGAGTGGCCCAGTCGACTCGTTAGACTGAGTGTGTGGACGACTGGGATCGGGTCTGCTCAGACACCGCAAGCTGCAGGGCCATCAGCCATGCAGGGCCCCCGACGGTGTTGCAGAAACTCAAGAACGTGGGGCCCGATTGCCACGCGGGAAGAATTAAAGTGAGTAGCCTCAGCCTCGGACCACGACCCTTCTAAAGAGTTTCTGCTAAGGAGGAAATGGAACTTAGATGACAACGGTCCAGACCCTGTGTTTGGACACGGCAGAACCTCCGTGACCTCACCAGCGGGAACTTGGGGGCGACTTAAAGGCTTCTGTCATAAAACAAGGAAGGCAGAAGACGAAACAGAAGGGAAATGACCGGAGACCAAAGACAGCCTGAAAGTTCAAGGAGATCCTTTCCCACACATCACACATAACTCTGAAGAGCCTGGGGACACTGGAGGCTTTCTGAGGCAGGCTGGGGTGAGGTGGGCCCGCCCTGAATGCATTTGTCCCCAGAGCTTGGGGCCCTCCCAGGAGCAGACTGGCGGGCAACGGGACGGGCCCACGGAAGAGGACCCTGCCGGGGAGGCACCGGCCTGCCAACAGGGCCTGAGAGAGGCAAGACGCTGGGCCTGGACGGGGGGTGATGGCGGCCAGATGCCTGCCAGCAATATGGGAAGTCTGGCGGACAGGTACAGCTGGTGCCCCAAGGAGCACGCTCGGCCCCGCATGGGACGGATGGACGGACGGACAGACAGACGGATGGAGAGTCTGTGGCCTGGAGGCTAGAGCCGGGCATGCCAGAGTCTCCCACGGAGCCCACACACAGACGACACTCACCTGGAAGCACACACACACAGACACAGATGCTCACTTAGAAATGCACACTCATAGACACGCACCTAGCACACACAAATGCACACAGAGACACACACATAGCATGTAGACCCTCACCTAGAAAGACTCACACACAGAGACACACGCAGACACAGGCACACACATAGACACTCACCTAGAAATATTCACACACAGACAACGAAACGCACCTAGAAATACACGCTCATAGACACACGCTTAGAAACACACGCACAGAGACCCACACAGACACAGGACACACAGACACTCACCTAGAAAAACACAGAGACACACTTCACTAGAAACACACACACACAGAGACACAGACTCACCTAGAAACACACAGAGACACCCATCTAGAAATACAAAACAGAAATGCACACACTCACCTACAAATATGCATACATACAGAGACACACAGACACAGAGAGACACACACTCGCCGAGAAATATACAGACATACACACACACACAGACGCCCACCTAGAAATACCCACACACCCAGAGACACACACCCGTAATGCACACAGATTCACAGATACACATGGCCATCCCCACACACACCCAGCAGTACACACAGACACACAGTCCGTCACACACACCAGGGGAAAAAAAGCGGAAAGAGAAGATCGCAGGGCAGTATGACACAGGGGTCCACTGTCCCCAGGCTAGTTTCTTCCGCTGACGAGCTGGGCCTACGCCACAGACAGGCCGCCACCGTGAGCTCCGGGGTGACCGCTGTGGCCCCACCAAGCCCTCGCCCTCCCCAGCTACGTATTGCTCTGTCCGTCGTGTCGAACCTCGCACTCCCTGCGCACGTGCAGACACCCGGCCCCGGCTCTGTGCCCAAATACAGCCCAGCAGGCAGACCCCGAACGAGACAGGACAGCCGCCCACAGCGCAGCAGGGGCAACTCGGCGCAAGGGGGCTGCACGGGAGGGTCGACTCCTGCGGCTCAGTGCACCAGCTCAGAGTTGGAGCCTCGGGAGGCAGGGGCAGAAGAGAACCTCTCTGCCAGGTGCGGTGGCGCACACCTGTGATCCCAGCACTCTGGGAAGCTGAGGCGGAAGGATTGCTTGAGCCCAGGAGTTCGAGACTAACTTGGACAGTGAAGTGAGACCTCGTCTTTACAAAAAAGTGTGGTGGCATACTCCTGTAGTCCCAGCTACTTGGGAGGCTGACCCAGGAGGATGGCATGAACCCAGGAGTTGGAGGCTGTGGTGGGCTGTTAGCGTGCCACTGCACTCCAGCCTGGGCAACAGAGTGAGACCCCAACTCAAAAAAAAAGGAAGGGGGGTGGAAAGAAAGAGAGAGAAAGGGAGGGAAGGAAGAAAAAAGCCTTCTTCATTTCACCAAGGGTGTCCACCAGCAACCTGCCACACTGTCTGGATTCTTTCTTTTTTTTTTTGGTTGGAGTCTCACTCTGTCGCCCAGACTGGAGGGCAGTGGCACGCTCCTGGCCACCGCACAACACAGCCTCGACCTGCTGGGCTCCGGCGATCCTTCCACCTTAGCCTTCCAAGTAGCCGGAACTACACGCGCGTGCTACCACGCCTGGCTAATTTTTTGATTTATTGTAGAGATGAGGTCTCGCCAAGTTGCCCAGACGGGTCTCGAACCCGCGGGCTCGGGCAATCCACTCACCTCAGCCTCCCAAAGCACGGGATTACAGGCTGAGCCACCGAGCCTGACTTGGATTATTTCTTAAACAGCAGAGGCGAACGGGAATCTGGGAATAAGTCCCGCATGGCTACTCCGGGAGCTCTGGTTTCCTAACAGCACGGAGCCTGGGACCCATAAATAGGGTCCGTTTCTCCATTTTTAGCGATCGTCTTTAAATTCTCTCGAAACCACTGCGTTTCCCTGCAGCGTTCTTCCCCGTCTTCTGTGAGGTATATTTATAGGCATCTGATATTTTGGGTGCGGCTGTGAATAACAGTTCCCGATCCTATTTCCAGTGGTTTGCTGCTGACGTGTAAATGGTTGGCTTTCTATATTAGTTTTAAAAATTATTTTAATTAGATTTAATTTTATGGTGGAGCTGCGGGGTACACGTGGGGATGACCTATGCAAGTGGGCTGCGTGCGGGGACGTCTGCGTTCTAGCTGGCCTTCGTGCCCCTGGGAGGGGGCCAGGAACCCTTGGGGCTGTCCGGTGCCGCCCGCCCTCCCTCCCCTCCCCCCCCAGCAGCGCCCTGCGGCCGCCATTCCCTCCCTTGAGCTCCTGTTTCCCAAAAAAGAGCACGGATGGCCAAAACCATCTTCAGCAAAAGGAACAAGGCGGGAGGCATCACCCGTCCAGACTTTAAACTGTACTACGAGGTCACCGACACCAAGACAGCTTGGTATCGGTTGGTTTTTACATCTTAATTTTTCACTGTGCTAAATCCACGTAACATAAAACGGGCGGGCTGAACTGTCTGTATGCGCACAGTTAGCGGCACGGCGGACGTCCACCTGGCTGGGCGGCCATGGCCACCCTCTGTCTCCAGAAGCTTCTCATCTCCTGGGTGCTGATTTTGCATGTGGGCAGTCCTACGAGCCCGTCGGGGCTGCCTTTACCAAGCATCACAGAGCCGGCTGCTTACACAGCAGGCCCAAGGCTGGAAGTCTGAGGTCAGGGTCCCGGGGCTGGTTGGTTCCCTTCCAGGCCGCTCTCCCAGGCGTGTAGATGGCGTTTTCGCCATCTCTCTCCAGACCTCCTCGCTTGGGGAAGTCAGTCATGTAGAATCAGGGCCCACCCCGATGACCTCATTTGACCGGAATCCCCCAGTCGGGGCCTGTCTCCCTGATGTCACGCGCGAGGTCCTGGGCACTAGGGCTTTAACCTGCAAGTCAGGGGCACAGCTGAACCCACAGCAGCAGAACCTGCCGGGTTTTCACGTGTGACGACGCCGGCCTGCCCTTCCCTGGCCGTCTCTTTCTTCCTGCACTGGGTAGTGCCCTAGCACTGTGCACAGCGTGTCATCAGGCCCCGTCCTGTTCCTGACGTCAGGGACAGCTTCCTATGACTCACAGGCGAGTCAGATTGAGGGAGTTTTCTTCTATTCCTGGATTGCAAGTTTTTTTAAAGTCATGAATGAAGGCTGGATTTTATCAGCAGTTTTCCGGGTACCCGTTGAGATGGTTTCATGATTTTCTCCTTTAACATGGTGAACTAGTCTGGTAGCATCTCTGAGGGACATTTGCACGTGATTTGTGTCTGTGAGCCCTGGGCCCTGGCCAGGCACGGTGGCTTACGACGGTCATCCCAGCACTCTGGGAGCCTGAGCGGGGAGGACTGTTTGAGCCCACGAGTTTGAGACCAGCCTGAGCAACATAGCAAGACCCCATCTCCAAAAACAAAAACAAAAAGTTCACAGGTAATTGTAGCCCCAGCTACCCAGGAGGCTGAGATGGGAAGATCACCTGAGCTTGGGAAGTCCAGGCTGCAGTGGCTGTGATCATGCCACTGCCCCCAGGCCTTGGCGACAGAGTGAGACCCTGACTCAAAAAAAAAAAAAACAGTCCTGAGCCCTGCCTTTTCTCAGTGTTCCAGTGTCCGGAGTCAGTGAGTCCCGTGTGGATGAGGTGTCTCACAGCCACTGCCCACGCCGACTGTGATGCGGGACTCCGCCTGCCCTTTCGTGACATTGGCGGGTGCTCCTTAGATGTGGCTGGACATCTGCAGCCCCGGGCAAGGGCCACTCAAGACCATATGAAGAAGGAGCATGAGTCCTGGCTGTGACTCAACACTTTCTGGGGAGATTTTTTAAAAAAAATTTTGATTTATTGTAGAGACGAGTTCTCACCAAGTTGCCCAGGCTGGTCTCAAACCGGGGGGTTCAGGCAATCCACTCGCCTTGGCCTCCCAAAGTGCTGGGATGACAGGCTGAGCCACTGAGACCTGCCTTCTGGGAGGTTTTTTAAAGCTCGGCATCAGAATTTGCAAAATTGACATCAGCTGTTCAGAAGAGAAAGCCCCAGGGGCATCGGGGCCACTGTTTTGAGGAAGGCTGCTCTGTCTGGGGACGGTCTCACAGCCTCCTGAAGGAGACAGGAGAAGTCCGAGGCAAGGCACCGGTGACCCAGCAAGTGCGGAGGCCAGAGCCTCCAGCACTGACCGGTATGGCCAATGCAGCCCTGATGCTGCTCCCACATGGGCTCATGGACCTCGACAACTGACAGCAGAGTTCCTGCGGGACAGTGCACGTGGGAAAGCCGGGAACACACAGAAAAGATGCACTTTGTTTGTTTTGTAGAGATGGGGTCTTGCTACACTGCCCAGGCTGGTCTCAAACTCCTGGGCTCAAGCGATCCTCCCATCTCGGCCTCCCAAAGCACTGGGATTACAGCCATCCACCACTGTGTCCAGCAAAAGACACACTTTTGGGTGGACCAGACCTAGCAGACGTAAAGACACCTGAGACCTCTGTGACTGACACAGTGTCTGGTGCAGATGTCCGGCAAGGAGCTGCCTGCGGCCTGCAGAAACTGGTCCAGGACAGGGTTGCTGCAGGAGCCATAGAGGTGGAGGTGGATTTTTTTTTAGGAGATGAAAAGTAAGTTTATTAAAGAGACAGATCTCCTGCAGAGCAGCCCACGTGTGTTGCTGGGGTGTCCGCTGGAAAATGAATATGTTTACTGAAATGATGGCAAGTTGCTCCATGGGCAGAAAGGCCTGGGTGGGTCTCCAGGAAAAACAGACGGAATTTCTAATAAATGGTGTAGATGGCAGGCCAAGGAGAGAGGATTGCCTGAGCTCAGAGGTTTGAGACCAGCCTGGGCAACATGGCAGGACCTCGTCTCTACAACAAAAAAAAAAAAAAAAAAATTAGCCGGGCGTGGTAGCTTGTGCCTCTAGTTCCGGCCACTTGGAAGGCTGAGGCGGAAGGATTGCCGGAGCCCAGCTGGTCAAGGCTGCAGTGGCTGTGAGCATGCCACTGCACTTCAGCCTGGGCGACAGAGTGAGACTCCAGCTTTAAAAAAAAAAGGCATGAAGACAGCTCAGCAGCCCACTGGAAAAAGGCCCAACTGGATGCAGACATCTCACCCCACTTGCGAACAGACTCCCAACCTGTCAGGAG
This sequence comes from Carlito syrichta, assembly GCF_000164805.1. Lineage (NCBI taxonomy): Eukaryota > Metazoa > Chordata > Mammalia > Primates > Tarsiidae > Carlito > Carlito syrichta. Next base: position 59,155 of record NW_007053835.1, read on the forward strand.
TCTCAGTGTCAGAAACAAAGCCCCATAGATGCGAGAGGAACACAGTGATGTCCTCTTCTGCTCAGTGCAGGGGACGATTTTCCAAACACAGTCAAAATCCAGAGACAACTGAAGAAAACACTGGTACATTGGACTGCGTGCATTTTTTGAATTGCAAGGCAAAAAAAAAAAAAAAAAAAAAAACCTCCTAAAAAAGTCAAAAGACAACTGACTCACCAAAAAAAAAAATTGCAAATTATACCAGAGACAAAGGCTAATAATATCCTTAATATAGGCAGGGCTCGGTGGTTCTGCCCGTAATCCCAGCACTTTGGGAGGCCAAGGCGAGTGGATTGCCTGAGCCCGCGGGTTTGAGACCCATCCGGGGCAACTTGGCAAGATATCATCTCTACAATAAATCAGAAATTAGCCGGGCAAGGTAGCACACACCTGTGGTTCCAGCAACCTGGAAGGCTGAGGCGGAAGGATGCCGGAGCCCAGCAGGGGGATTGCGGTGGCTAGGAGCATGCCACTGCACTCCAGTCTGGGCGATAGAGTGAGACTCCGACTTAAAAAAAAATCCTTAATATATAAATAACTCTTAGATATTGAGGGCTATAGAGAGCCCCCCCCCCAAAATCCATATAAATAAAGGAAAAACCCGGCACACATCTGCAGCCCCAGCTACACGGGTGGCCAAGGCAGGAGAATCATTTGAGCTCAGGAGTTTGAGGCCAGCCTGGACAACATAGCAAGACTCCGTGTCTGAAAAACAAGACATGAACAGACGTTACACACACACACAGACACACAAAGATGTAAAAATGGCCCTCAAACGTATACAAATATTGACACTTACTTAAAATTGGAGAACTACGTGCAAATCGAAATAACACCAAAATGCCACCTCTCGCCCTTGGCAAAAATACCCAAGCCAACACACCCTGGGGTGAATCTGGGGAAACTGGGATGTTCACACATCTTCGGGAGAGTGGGAACCAGTGCCAGCTGCCTGGAGATGTGGTCCGACCTGACCAAGCCACGGTCACGGACTCTGTCTACGGGCCCCGAGTCCCTCTGAGGAGGTCCTAACCTCCCAGTGACAGCATTAGGAGGGGCTCTTCGGGAGATCACTGGGGCCAGGTGAGGTCATGGGTGAGCCCCATGGTGGGATCAGTGCCCTAACAAGGAGACACAGATTGGGGAGGAACCCGGCCTGCTGCTATCCTCAGCTCAGGTTCAGCCTCCAGAACTGGGAGAAAACACTTTTCTGTGGTTGAACTTGACTATCTAGGGTGTTTTGCTCGGGCGGCCTGGGCCAACGTACAACCCTGTTTCAGGAATCTTTTTCTTTTTTTTTTTGAGTTGGAGTCTCACTCCATCGCCCAGGCTGGAGGGCATGCTCCCGTTCGCCGCAGCCTCGACCTGCTGGCCTCTGGCGAGCCTTCTGCCTCAGCCTTCCAAGTAGCCGAAACTACAGGTGTGCGCTACCACGTCTGGCTAATTTTTTATTTACCATAGAGATGAGGTCTCTCCAAGTTGCCCAGGCTGGTCTCGAACCCCTGGACGCGGGCAATCCTCTCCCCTTGGCCTCTCAGAGTGCTGGAATGACAGACTTGAGCCACCGTGCCTGGCCTCAGGAATCCGCCTAAAGACAGACACCGACAGCATGACATTGCACAAGACTGCCCGCCACGGCCATGTCGGTCCTGGCAAAACGCGAGAAGCAACCTCGAATAAGAAGACACGTCCACCCAGTGACTTGGAAGCGGGCTTGCTTCTGCCTCTGTCCCCCAAGACATCGAGACCACCCCCCCTTCTTCCTCCTCCCTTTCCTCTTCCTCCTCCTCTCCCCAGCCCACTCAATGTGGAGACAGTGAGGACGAGGCCCTCTACGATGGCCCGCTTCCACTTAATGATGGTGAAAGTATTTTCTCTTCCTTAGGAGGTTCTTAACATTTTCTCTTCTCTGGCTTGCCTTATTGTAAGAACACAGTTTGTACATGATACCCACAATGCAAAACGTGTGTTCCTCGATGGTGTGTGTTATTAAGAAGGTCTCTGGGCTGGGCTTGGTGGCTCAGCCTGTCATCCCAGCACCTGGGGAGGCGAGGCCAGTGGATGACCAGAGCCTGCAGGTTCGAGGCCAGCCCGGGCAACTTGGCGAGACCTCATCTCTACAATAAATCAAGAATTAGCCAGGTGTGGTAGTGCGTGCCTGTAGTTCTGGCTACTCGGAAGGCTGAGGCGGAGGGATTGTCGGAGCCCAGCAGGTCGACGCTGGGGTGGCTGTGAGCGTGCCACTGCACTCCAGCCTGGGCGATGGAATGAGACTCTGACTCAAAAAAAAAGAAAGAAAGAGAAGGAGAGGGAGGAAGGGAGGGAGGAAGGAAGAAAGAAAAAAGATAGAAAAAAAGAAAGAAAGAAAGAAAAAAGAAAGAAAGAAAAGAAAAAAGAAAGAAAAGAAAAGGAAAGAAGGAAAAAAGAAAGAAAAAAGAAAGAAAGAAACAGGAAAGAAAGAAAAAAAGAAAAAAGAAAGAAAGAAAAAAGAAAGAAAGAAAGAAAAGAAAAAGAAAGAAGAAAGAAAGAAAGAAAAAAGAAAGAAGGAAAAAAGAAAAAAGAAAGAAAGAAAAGAAAAAGGAAAGAAAGAAAAAAAAAGAAAAAAGAAAGAAAAAAAAGAAAAAAAGGCAGGCTTCCAATCAGCAAGAGGCTATTCCCAGCAACGTTATTCGTGGCTTTATCACCTGTGCAGGGGCTGGGGGTCCCTGACCCTGCGTTTTTCAGGGGTCAGCTAGACCAGCCTAGCAGGTGACTCTAGCTGATGATAAGCGACACAGCCACCCTAAAAGGGGGCAGAGGAGAAAAGGGTCGCCCTGAGTCACCGTGGGGACCCGCATTCACCGGGACACTGAGGCCAGAGCCAGGATGCCGGCCCGGGGGTCTGCGTGCTCTCACAGCGGGAGGCCGGCAGGTGCGGGCAACCTCACGCGTGGGCCGGCGTGGACGGCAAGTGACAGCCAGGCCTCCGTCAGGCCAAAGGGGGGCAACCAGGGGAGGCGGCGGGCTGGCCTGTGGGGCTCCAGCAGGCCCTGGGCACGAGCTCGGGCTCCAGTCCAGGCACAGGCACGTGCGCCGTTCCCAGGTGAGCATGTATTTCCCAGCTCTGTCCTCCAGGGAGTGCTAGACGCCGTGGCACTCCCAGTCCTGGGTCCCAGGTCGCGCCCGGCAGAAGCCCCTGTGCCTGCAGCCTCACGCTGACTTGGGTGGGGCCAGGGGAATTCGGGATGAGACGGGAGCGGGTCCAGGCGTGGAGGGGACAGGGGTCAGACCGCGAGGGCCCCAGGCGTGGAGGGGACAGGAGGGTCAGCCCGAGAGGGCCCCAGGGGCCAAGCGACACTATGGGACGACAGCCCAAGAACAAGCCGCCCGGAGTCCGCTGAGACTTCGGTGAAGGACGGAGTAATGCACGTGCCGCCAGCTGCCCTTCCTTGGGCTGGGGACGGTCCCCCCCGCCCTGAGCGCGCGCCTGTCATTCCGGCTCCTCGGAAGGCTGAGGCGGAAGGATCGCCGGAGCCCCACGGGTCGAGGCTGCGGTGGCCGGGAGCGGCCACTGCACTCCAGTCTGGGGACAGAGACTCCAACTCATCCCCGGCGGGGGACAGTCCTGTCAAGGGCTCTGGCCCTTCGAGGTGACGGCGCGGCTCTGTCTGTCCCCTGCCAACACAGCCCACGGCCCTGACCCGCCTCGGGGCTGAGCCGACCTCTGCCCTTGCACCAGCCCGTGGGGTCGGGTGCTTGGCCCTTTTGACACGCCGCTGCCTTTGGTCGGAGGGTGCTTTGCTGAGTGTGTTTGTGGTTATGTTCATGTGGGATATTCTGTCATTTCCTGGTTGTTTTGTTCTGTTGTGATGCCAAGGCTCGGTTTGGGTGGCAGAAAAATATTGACCCTGTAGAGGGAGTTAGGGAAAGCTTCCTACATCGAAATTTCTTTCCTTCTTTCCTTCCTTCCTTCCTTCCTTTCTTTTTTGGGTCGAGGTCTCATGCTGTTGCCCAGGCTGGAGTGCAGTGGCATGATCATGGCTACCACAGCCTCAGACTTCCGGGTTCAGGCAATCCTCCCACCTCAGCCTCCCCAGTAGTTGAGACTACAGGCGTGCGCCACCATATCTGGCAATTTTTTTTTTTTTTTTTTTTTAGAGATGAGGTCTCGCTATGTTTCCCAGGCTGTTCTTGAACTCCTGGCCTCAGCCTCCCAAAGTGCTGGGATGACAGGCATGAGCCACCACACCCACTACCTTTTAACAATATTTGATAATAGCTGGGCATGGTGGCACATGCCTGTAGTTGCAGCTACTTGGAAGGCTGAGGTGGAAGGACTGCCTGAGCCCAGCAGGTCGAGGCGGCGGTGGCCGTGACCGTGCCCCTGCACTGCAGCCTGGGCAAGAGAGGGAGAGTCCGACTCAAAAAAATAAAATATTTGATAGCGTTCACCGATGAGGCCATCTGGCCTGGGCCTTTCTTTGTGAGAGAATTTTAAACTCCTTACTAGGTTTCTTGTCTTGTTACAAGTCTGTTCAGATTTTCAATTTCTTCTGGAGTCTGTTGGGAGGATTGTCTCGTTCTAGGACTCTTCCTGGTGCAAGGAAATGGGCTAGTTTGTGGGGATGCTCCTGCTGTGAGGGTCCCTTCCGGTCCCTCGCGCCTCTGGGCTTGGTGGTGATGTCCACTCTCATGCCTGGCCCTGGTCCTTTGCGTCAACCATCTTTTGTTCTGTGCCATCCCAGCTAAAGGTGGTCACTTATTCATCTCTTCATGGAACCAACGTTGGGTCCCATCGATTTTTCTATAATTTTCTTGTTTCGTAGTTTGCTGACTGTTGCACTCCAGTCATTACCGTTTCTTTCCTTCCGCCAGATCTGAGTTTCCTCTGCTCTGACTGCCCAGCCTTCTTTCTTTGTCGACTGAGGGTCTCACTCTGGCAGCGAGTCGGAGCACGGTGGCATGATCACCGCTCGCTGCAGCCTCAACCTCCTGGGCTCAGGGGATCCTCCTGCCGCGGCCTCCTGAGCCGCTGGGACTCTGTCCTGTGCCACCACACCCAGCTAATTTTGACTGTTTTTTTGTAGAGATGAGGCTTCGCTGTGCTGCCCAGGTTGGTCTCAAACTCCTGGGCTCAAGCGATCCTCCCGCCTCGGCCTCTCCGAGCGCTGGGGCTACAGGTGTGAGCCCCCCGCCCTGAGTTGCCCAGTTTCTTGAAGCGGAGGCCTCGCACACGGCCGGGGAGCTCCCTTCCCTCCCAAGCTCCAGCCGCTGCGGCCTCAGCGCTTCTCACACGGAGAGTTTCGTGGTGGCCGGTATTCTGGGCGACAGAGTGAGACTCCAACTCGAAAAATAAAATAAAATAAAATAAAAGCACGTGCACGCTGGCGCGCGCACTCCGGCCTCCCGCGGACCCGGTCCGGCGGGCCCTTCGCCCCGCTTACAGCCAAGGGTCCGGCAACCCGGCCCGAG
>NW_007053835.1:65730-72243 GCF_000164805.1 Carlito syrichta
GGCGGCAAGTGCTGCTGCTGGCAGACGTGCAAGGGCGCCGTATCCAGAAGGTCCGGGATATCCCGTGTCTCTGGGTAGTTTCCTTACAGGCCTCGGGCATAAGGCACGTTTCCCCCCAAAACTAGGCTTCAGAAAAGCGATGTTTCCATAAGTCTGAACACAGACTCTCCTCGTGTGGGTTGCCAGGAGTTACTTTATTTTAATCAACAAAGTCCCCAGGCCGGGCTTGGTGGCTCCTGCCTGTCATCCCAACACCTTGGGAGGCTGAGGTGGGAGGATCGCTTGAGCTCGTAGTTCCCAGACCAGCCTGGGTAACATAAGTGAGACCTCGTCTCTCAAAAAAAAAGAAAAATAGGCTGGGCTCGGTGGCTCAGCCTGTCATCCCAGCACTTTGGGAGGCTGAGGCGAGTGGATGGCGTGAGCCCGCGGGTTTGAGACCAGCCCTGGCACCTTGGCGAGACCTCGTCTCTACAATAAATCAAATATTAGCTGGGTGAGATAGCACACGCTTACAGTTCTGGCTACTTGGAAGGCTGAGGCGGAAGGATCGTCTGAGCCCAGTGAATCGATGCTGGGGTGGCCGTGAGTGTGCCATGGCACTCCAGCCTGGGTGACGGAGTGAGACTCCAACTCAAAAAAAAAAGAAAAGAAAAGAAAAAACAGCCGGCACCTGTAGTCTCAGCTACTCTGGAGGCTGAGATTGAAGGATCATCTGAGTCCAGGAGGTGGAGGCTGTGATGAGCCGTGAGCTTGCCACTGCACTCCAGCCTGGGCGGCAGAGGGAGAGCCCGACTCAAAACCAAACACCAAAAACCAAAACAAAGTCCCTGCTCAAGAAGACTCCCATGGAAGCCCCATGTGTGCAGATTCCCTGGGGGGGGGTGTGCAGACTCCACCCCCACCCCCACCCATGCTGGGCTACATACAGTCTGGCTGGCTGGGACCCTGGAGGGCAACCCGGGCCTCACGACAGGCACTGCGAAAACACGCTCAAATCAGAGCCAGACCCTCCCCTGGAACAGAAATGGGGAGAGACGCAGGATTTCTGAATCCACATGACGCAGGGTCACACAGGGGCTGCGTTTCATCTGCCTCTCTGAGGTTCAACTTCTCGAGCTGCCCAAACTTAAAAATAAAAAAAATCCTCATTGAGAAAATGAGGGCTCGTCTTATATTCAGGGATGCCTTTTGTGGTTTCTACTTTCTACGGGTTGCCATTTCTTTTTTTGTTGTTGTTGGTTTTTGTTTTGCGCTGTATTTGTAGAAATAGGGTCTTGATATTGAAATGAGCTAAATCAGTTAATAAAATCAAATTGCTAGCAAAATAATAATATTAACCAGCTTACTCCATTTTGTTTAAGACTTTCATCCTAGTTACCTGCCTGACCTAAGAATCAATGCCTACGTGTGATTACAGTAACATTCCCATGACCACAGACCCCCAGCTTTGTCTCTTTTGGGCAGGTCATGCTGACCGTTTCCTGCTGACTGCTACAGAACTCCTTAGCCATAAGTTCCATGTAATTGTATGCTTTGTTAACTGAAATCAGATGCTACGCTTTGACATTTTCTTATATTCTGTTAGTGACCTAACCAAGGTAACTCCGTTGTGCAATGATTCTTCTTCCTCATCTCTATGTAGCTACTTTAAACTATGTCTTAGCTGGGCTCTCCCGCACTTTGGGAGGCTGAGGTGAGTGAATTGCCTAAGCCTGCGGGTTCGAGACCCGCCTGGGCAACTTGGCGAGACCTCATCTCTACAATAAATCAAAAATGAGCCAGGCGTGGTAGCGCGCGCCTGTAGTTCCAGCTACTCGGAAGGCTGAGGCGGAAGGATCGCCGGAGCCCAGCAGGTGGAGGCGGCGGTGGCCGGGAGCGGCCACTGCACTCCAGGTTGGGTGACAGAGTGAGACTCCAACTCAAAACAAAACAAAACAAAACAAAAAACTGTATCTTAATGGCAGAACTCCAAGGACTATCTGAACACTGGCTATACCTAGGACATGAAATTAATCAAAGCTCCCTAACAATCAAAAGTTCCCATTTTGGTTGCCAAGTTGTTAGTGAATAGTTACTATGGTCACTAAATTGCTACGTAGCCAGGACTGCAAATTTTACCTATAAAAGCTTGTCACAGGCCGGGCTTGGTGGCTCAGCCTGTAATCCCGCGCCTTTGGGAGGCTGAGGTGAGTGGATTGCCTGAGCCCGCGGGTTCGAGATCCGTCTGGGCAGTGAGACCTCATCTCTACGATAAATCAAAAACTAGCTGGGCGTGGTAGCGCGCACCTGTAATTCCGGCTACTCGGAAGGCTGAGGCGGAAGGATGGCCGGAGCCTAGCGGGTCGAGGCTGCGGTGGCCGGGAGCAGCCACTGCACTCCAGTCTGGGCGACAGAGTGAGACTCCAACTCAAAAAAAAAAAAAAGCTTGTCACAAACTGAACCAATTTGTCAAGAGTTTTTCTGGCTTTCACCTACTCTTGACCCATGCGTTAATAAAGGACTCTAATTAAACTCAGTTTATAGGCGTGACTTCTTTTCGCTTACTCAGTCGTAACACTAAGTTTGCCTAAGCGGGTCTCGAACTCCTGGCCTCAAGCGATCCTCCTGCCTCAGCCTCCCAAAGTGCTGAGATGACAGGCGTGTACCACCATGTCCAGCCAGTTTCCATGTCTTTATTTCTAAAACATGAGTAGGAATAGTTCCGGTGTCATAGATGCCTGTTCGGGATTTGTTATAAATGCAGGTAAGTGCTGGGGACAGTCTGTGTCACTATGCTCAAGGTGTTAGCTGGTGACAGAATCACTACAGTTGCTGATGTACAAGGAGGAGCCCCCCAAACCCCAGAATTATCCTCTGGAGGGCGGGCCCCTTGTAGCACAGACTTCACCCACTAGCTGACTGTTCTGGGAACTTATCAGCATCTGTGGCCTAGCTAGCGTTGGTGAGAGAGGCTGTGCTCGGCTTCAGCGGATTTTTTCTGGAGATTCTTTCAGTGCGTTTGCAGGTTTCACGATGTGCTGCGTGTTCAGCTGTTTTTGAACAAAAAAGGCATGGCCTCCATGCCCTGCCCTCCCTATTCACTTCAACTCACCCCAAGCAACTTTTTTTTTTGTTGGTTTCCCTGGTTGAAAAAAGTCCTCTCCTAGGGAAACATTTTGCCGATGTGGAAGAAGTGGAACAGAAAAAGACATCCACGTGGATGAGTTCAAAACCTGTTTTAGGCCCGGCTCAGTGGCTCAGCCTGTAGTCCCAGCACTTTGGGAGGCCGAGGCGAGTGGATTGCCTGAGCCCGTGAGTTCGAGACCCACTCAGGCAACTTGGTGAGACTCGTCTCTACAATAAATAAAAAACTAGCTGGGCGTGGTAGCACGCGCCTGTAGTTCCGGCTACTTGGAAGGCTGAGGCGGAAGGATCGCCGGAGCCCAACAAATCGAGGCTGTGGTGGCCAGGAGCGTGCCACTGCCCTCCAGCCTGGGCGACAGAGTGAGACTCTAACTCAAAAAAAAAAAAAACCTGTTTCGAGCAGGGGGAAAAGCGTCTCGATAGGTGCATTGCATCCAACAGAGAGGACTTTGAAGGGGACTAAACTGTAAACACATAAGCTGAGGCAGAAGGACTGCCTGAGCCCAGCAGGTCGAGGCTGCGGTAGCCATGAGCTTGCTACGTCAAACAAAAAAACAAACAAACAAAAACCCAAGGAACCACCTTGGTACCTGCAGCCCCATCTCCCCCTGGACTCCAGGCTCACACCCACACCCATCTGTAGGTGGGACCACCACCCACCCCATTGTTTAAGCAGAAAGAGAGCAGGGAACAGCTGGAGACTTGACCCTCACCCCACTTCTAGCCAGTGGTGGGGGCTGAGCTGGCTCGTGGCCCAGCTCCGCACTTCTGGCTAGAGAGTCACCTGACGTTCCTTTGCACTGAAATTCCAAGTCCTTGCCCTGGCTGGCAGGAGCCGCCCTGCAGACTCCACCTCCCTCCACACCACCCTTCCCGGGGCCACGGCCCGGTCTGTCCCCCGGACACTCCACGGTGCCTGAGGGCCCAATCACAGACTGCCCCTTCCCTACTCACCTTAGGCTCCAGAGGAAATCCGAGACACGGCAGCGAGGACACACGGCCACGCTGGGTCCCGTGTGAGTGTGAGGCGGCGGCTGCTCCGGTTGTGGGCACAGGCATGGCACAGTTTGGGGCCCAGTGTGGGGAGCTGTAGGGAGCTGCCTTCCCCCCCAGCAAAGGCGTGCTGGCCCCCAGGGACACAGACTCGGCCAGCATGGGGCCCGGCTTGGGGCACTGGGGGAAGATGCTCCCCACCCCCCAGGGAAGGGCACATTAGCCCATGAGGGCACAGACTCAGCCCTGCAGGGGGCCTGGGGGGGACGCTGCAGCCCCCACTCCCAGGGAAGGCGTGCTAGCCCGCACACATGAAACACCAGCTGGTGGCAGAGGAGACACCTTGTCAGACACGGCAGAGCTGACTGGGCACCGTGAGCACCGGGGAAAGCCCAGCCCCTGCAGGAAGCACGTCTGTCCGGTGTCCGGGGAGTGGGGGCTGGCGGTTTTTCCGGGTGGGTGGCATGATTTTCGTGGATCCCTGAGAAGCGGGCCCAAGCACACACCCCAAGTCCTCCCTGGGCAGCCTCCCGGAGCCTGGCCTCGTGCGGCCCGTGACCCTGGTCTCAGGGCAGTGGGGGAGGTGGGGAGGGCCGCCCCCAGAGGCCCCCGCCCCCGCCCGTCCTGCTGGAATTTAAATGGGACCAGCGGCTTGACGGATGGCTTGTGGCAGTGTGCGCCTGGAGTACAAAGGCCTGAGTCCCCAGGGCCCCACCTGCCCGTCTGCCGACTCGGAACGCCCGTCACAGGACGGCCTCGGTGTCCAGCTGCTGCCTTTGTTCTCTCTGTCCCCTCGCCCCGCACTGTGCCCGAGTCCTGGGCTGTGGGCTCCCCAGTGCAGGTCCAGGGAGTGTGGGGGGGACCAGCGGTGATCCCCGGGCAGCTCCCAGGGAGAGAATCCCTGCTGGGAACCCCAAGGCCCCTTCCTGGAGGGGCTCGGAGCGCTGGGTGCAGGCTCTGGGGCAGCAGGTGGTCAAGGCTTTGACCCCAATGCCGGGTGGCCGGGTGCAGCTGCCCGTGTTCCCCGCTGGCCTTCCAGCACCTTCCGGGGTCCCTCCTCCCACCATGTTGCTTTCACCTGGACTGTCCCAGCTGAGCCCGTCTTGCCCCGATGCCCAGGCCTCCCCACCCACACGCTGTCCTGGGCTCCCTGTCCCCTTGGGCTTGCCACTGCCCTAACTCCAGGCCCCCATCACGGCCCAGCACCCCCACTTCTGACCATCCCTTTGAAGCTCCCTGGTCCCCCTCCTCTTGGGTCCCCTGTCCTCCCGCAGGGACACACGTTCCCTTCTGTGGAGTCCAGCAGACGCCTTCCTCACAGGGGCTCTGGCATCGGGTCCCAGGCGGGTGGACGTTGGTCCTGACCTGAGCCAAGTGGGCAGTTGTGTGTCTGAGGGTCTGTTGGTGCTGGCCTGGTTAGGTGAGCAAAGCCCAAGACCCTGCGTTCCTTGAAGGGATGGGCCAGGGGAACGACTGCCCGTGGAGGGACTCTTGGCCCATGTGTCCGCCTCTGCACCCTAAGTGAGTCCCCGCCCCCCCCCACCTGGCGCTCAACCCAGCCTGGCACGGTGTCCAAGGGAGCGCCTCTGTCCACCCTGGCCGGCCCCTCCAGCTGGACACCAGTGGACGCCTCCAGGACTCGGTGCTGGACCTCACAACCCAATGCCTCCTCCTATCCCTGAGCCCTAGTCCTGCCCCATCAGGGGAGCGGTCCCGGCAGATGGCGCCCACCCCCGTCACACTCCAGGCACCAGCCACAGCCACCAGAACTCATTCTCCTGCCTTCACAGCTAAGTGGGACCGGGGAGGACAGCCCACGCAGGCGTTCCCAAAGGACCGGTCACCATGTGGCTCCAGGGCCCTCCCTGCCCTCCTGGTCTTTGGAGGTCTGTGGGATGGGGGGCCGCCTTCCGCCAGCAGAAAGTGACCCATGGAGTCCACCAGCTGCTTCCTGCCCCTGAGCAGGCCATGGGCAGCTTCCAGCACTGCAGGAGGGACGGGGCAGGGACAGGCCTGGCCCTTCCTTGGTCTTGCCCTTGGGGAGGGACATGGATAGAGAAGTGAGGAATCACGGTTCGCTGGGAGGAAAGTGCCTGCGAGGGCCTCCCCTCACATGGACCAAGGCCCCCTCCATCCCGGGGTCTATGCTCTTTGAGCTGAGTCGGTGCAGGGGCCACATCCCTGAGTCCACATCTCCCCGACCCTGGTGGAGGCCAATGGCATCCTCACAGCCAATAGAAACAACCAGTGGAAACAGCCAGGGACCTTGAATCAGGGAATCGCTCCCAGCGGCCTCCGCTCCTTCAACCTCATCCCTTTGTTAAGAACAGGCCAGCCGGGATCGGTGGCTCAGCCTGTCATCCCAGCACTTTGGGAGGCCGAGGTGAGTGGATTGCC
>NW_007053835.1:72263-82054 GCF_000164805.1 Carlito syrichta
AAAAAAAAAAAAAAAAAAGAACTCTTTAGCCCGGCGCCTGTAGTGGTAGCACACGCCTGTAGTTCTGGCCACTTGGAAGGCTCAGGCGGAAGGATCGCCGAAGCCCAGCAGGTTGATGCTGGGGTGGCCATGAGCGAGCCACTGCCCTCCAGCCTGGGTGACAGAGTGAGACTCTGACTCAAAAAAACCCAAAAAACAACAGGCCCCTGGAGCTGTTCACACATCAGGCATCCAGCCTTGGGGTCGCATGAGCCGCTGAAGTCGGGAGGGAAAATTCAAGAGGGGAGTGTGGAAGGCGCCCTCACAGACACGCAGGGAGGACTCCAAGGTGAGGCTGAGCGGAGCCCCGAGGGATGCACAGGGTCCGGCCTCCATTCCAGCCACCACTCAGAGGACCAGCCCGGAAGAACCCGGTCTCTTTCTCGAGACAACAGCCACGAAGGAGGGAAGGAGTGATCGATGGAACGGCCACCTTCCCAGAACAGAAGGTCGTGGGTTTCTGGTGGTAAGGGTGCCCGGAAGGTCGCTCCCGGGGCTTTGAGATGGGGAACACATGGGTCACATGCACAGGAGGAACAGCAAGGGATGCTGGGGAGGTTTGGAGGCTGGGAGAAAGGCCGCAGGCCTCCATGGCGCTGGTGGACGGTGTCTCAAATACAGGGCACCCAGCCAAAGAGAGGTGGATTGTGAGGATGGAGTGGGGGCTCGGAAATGTACTTCTGTGGAATAGAACGGAGAGCCCGGAAAGAAAATTGGACACCTGTGGCCAAATGACTTGTCACAGGCCGCCAAGACCTTTCCGTGGAGAAAGGAGAGTCTCCCTAGAAGTGCTGCTGGGCAACTGGACATCGCAGGTCAGACACCCCTTTCACACCACATGTAGAAATTATCCAAATGGATCAAGCATAAGAACTAAGATGATAAAACTCTAAATTTTATCACCATTATGTACTACCGAGATCATCTCTTTTAAAAGTAGTAACAGACCGGGCTTGGAGTCTCAGCCCGTCATCTTAGCACTCTGGGAGGCCAAGGTGAGTGGAGTGCCTGAGCCCGCAGGTTCGAGAACAGCCTGGGCAACTTGACGAGACCTCGTCTCTACAATAAATCAAAATATTATGGTAGTGTGCACCTCGTAGTTTCAGTTACTTGGAAGGCTAAGGTGGAAGGATGGCTGGAGCCCAGCAGGTTGACGCTGGGGTGGCCATGAGCGTGCCACTGCACTCCAGCCTGGGCGATGGAGTGAGACTCCAACTCAAAAATAAATAAATGGATAAAGTGTAATAACAACACTTTAAAATTTATTGATTGTGGCTTTATTGTGATATTTACAAACAAGCTAAAAAGGAGCATTGTAGCATATACCTGTCTAGTCAGCACTGAGATTAAATAGATGTTGGTCATTTGCAATAAAAAATAAAAAAATAAAACTCTAAATTTTGAGGGGAAAGAAAAAACCAAGACAGGTCAGCCAGGCACAGTGGCTCATACCTGTCATCCCAGCACTTTGAGAGGCCGAGGCAGGAGGATCGCTTGAGCCCAGGAGTTGAGACCAGGCTGGGCAACATAGCAAGACCTCATCTCTACCAAAAATCAAAAATCAGTTGGGCATGGTGGTACATGCCCGTAGTCCCAGTTACTCAGGAGGCTGAGACAGAAGGATCACCTGAGCCCAGCCAGGGCCCTCAAATTCAGGGAATTGCCCCCAGGATTACTGTGATGAGCTATAATTGTGCCACTATACTCCAGCCTGGGTGACAGAACTGATTAAAAAAAACAAAGCCAAAAAAATGGTGGTAATCTTTATGAGCTTGGGTTAGGCAATGGATTCTCAGAAAGGACCTCAAAGACACAAGCAACCCAAGAAAAAATAGATAAATTGAGCTTTATAAAAATGAAAAATTTTTGTGCGTCAGAGTATATTGTCAGAATGGGAGAAAACATTTGCAAGACATACATCTGATAAGGCTTTAGTCCCTAGTATAGCTTTTTAAAAACTCTCACAACTGAACTACAACAACAGAAGGACCCAGTCAGAATTGGGCAAAGGACTTGGTCGGATACAGATTCAACGATATAAAACTGACGGAAGAAGCGCTCGACATCACCAGTCCTTAGGGACACGCAGACCACAGCCTCGGTGCGATGGCACTGCCCCCCGCCCCAGCCCCGGGAGGGCTGCCGTGATATTTTAGTGAGAAGTCCCAAGCGTTGTCTAGGATGTGAGAAACCAGCCCCTCGTCCCTTGCTGGCAGGAAGGCAAAGCTGTTCCACAGCTGTGGAAATCAGCCGGACCGTTCTCCAAAGAGGTAAACATTGAATTATAAACACAGGATGACCTTGTGACCTGGAAATCTACCCCGCAGGTGCACACCCCAGCGAAACTAAGACAGGTGTTCAAACACAGCCGTGTGCAGGAACGTCCGTGCAGCCCTGCTCGCGATCGCCAGAGCGTGGGGACAGCTCAAAGGTCCCTTCGTGGTTGAACGGACACACAAGGTGTGGTCTACACACACGGACACGGTGTATCTGCATACACAACACATGCAACTTGTACACACAAAATTACGCAGACATGAGGAAGATTTCTCCCCCAAGCTGGAATTTGTTCATGGAAAATTGTGAGTTGATTCTCACTTATTTAAATGCCAGTCACCGTTGGATGTAAGACACCCATCAAGACTTTTTCCCCCCTGCTCAAAACAGTTTCTGAACTTATCCATGTGGACGCCTTTTAGGGCTTCTGTCAGTTTTTGTTTCACCTCTTCCACGTTGGCAAAACATGTCCCTTGGAGGATTTTTTTCATTCGTGGAAACAAAAAGGTCGCTCAAGATGAGGTGGGGTGAATGGGGAAGGTGGGGCATAGGGGTTGCACCCCTTTGGGTCTAAAGCTTTTGAACATGCAGCACAGTGTGGGCAGGGGCGCTTGTCAATCCCCTGCCGCGAAACGGGCAAATGTGTTGAAAGCCTCTCCAGCCAGACTCGGTGGCTCAGCCTGCCATCCCAGCACTGTGGGAGGCTGAGGCAAGTAGATGGTCTGAGCCCACGGGTTCGAGACCAGCCTGGGACACTTGGCGAGACCTCATCTCTACAATAAAAATTTTTAAAAAGTTGCCAGGCATGGCAGTGCGCCTGTAGTCCCAGCCACTTGGAAGGCTGAGGCGGAAGGATCCCTGAGCCCAGCAGGTCGAGGCTGGGGTGGCTGTGAGCGTGCCACTGCACTCCAGCCTGGGCGACAGAGTGAGACTCCGATTCCAAAAAGAAAGAAAAAGAGGGAGGGAGGGAGGGAGGAAGAATCTCCAAAACAATCCACTGAAGCTGAACGCAGCCTCTCCCACCAACACGAGCTGGTCCCCAGATGCCGATGGGTTCCTGGAACATTCGCCTACGGGGGGGAGCCTGGACTACAAGGGGCCCGCCCTCCAGAAGATGATCCCAGGCTTTTAGGTCCTCCTCATATACATGTGACTCAGCCCTTTAAAGGAATGACATTCTGACCGACGCCACTACATGGACCTAAGAACGTGACACTAAGTGAAACACGCCAGACACAAAGGTCACGTGGGGTCCGATCCCATGTGTGGGAAATGCCCAGACTCTGGAGAGACGGCCGGCAGGTTGGAGTTGCCAGGGCCTGGCGGGGTGGTGTGGGGAGACACAGGGAGGGGGTGCAGGGAGGCACAGGAAGTCACTGCTCCACGCCCAGGCTTTGCTTTGGAGGGAGAAAGCATTCGGGTGGCTGCATCACGCTGAGAATGTGCTAAATGCCTATGAGTTGATCTCTTCAAGGTGGCTGATTCCTTTTTTTTGAGTTGGAGGGCAGGGGCTGGAGGGCAGGGGCACGCTCACAGCCCCCGCGGCCTCGACCTGCTGGGTTCTGGCAATCCTTCCACCTCAGCCTCCTGAGTAGCTGGGACTACAGGCCTGCACCACCACGCCTGGCTGATTCTTTGATTTATTGTAGAGACAAGGTCTCGCCAAAGTTGCTTGGGCTGGCCTCGAACTCCTGGGCTCGGGTAATCCTGTCACTTCGGCCTCCCAAAGGCCTGGGATCCTAGGCATGAGCCAAGATGACTGATTTTATGGGATGTGAGTTTCACTCCCAGGCACCTTTGTGGAGGAGGCGGCTTGAGGGTGCTGCTGGAAGAGAGAGCGTGTTGGAAGGCGTGGGGTTGGCTGCCGAGTGGGTGAAGCCTGGGTCACGGCACCTAGCCTGGGCCTGAGCCCCTGAGGGATGGAGTTGTTCTGAGGGGACAATCAGGAAGGCCGTCCAGACGTGGCTGGCTCGACTACCCATCAGACCCTGCAGTGTGGGCTGAGGAGACCACGGGGTGGGCGACTTGGCCTTCAGGGAACGGGGCCGGTCTAGAGTCCAGAGATGCCGATGATCGAAAGGGGCCAGAGGAGGGAACAAGCCCCCGGCCCCTGTGTGAGCTGGAGGGAGAAGGGACCCAGGGGAACCACAGGCCTGGCCTGGATGTCCCCTCCCCGGCCTGGATGCCCTTGCAGCATGTCCAGGCAGCTAGCAGTGTGCACTGGCTTCCCTCCCCACCCTCCTGTGCCAACACAGGAAGCCCATCCCCCACTCAGGCACCCACCCTGTGCCCCACCCTCTGCTCCCCACTCCGGCCCCCACCCTGCACAGCCTAGCTGGTGTGAGCAGGGGCTCCGAATGCCCAAATCACACTCTCGTGCTGACGCAGGAAGCTGGACCCGAGCCGAATCTTGTCTGTGTCCCTCTGCCCCCAGGGTGAGGGAGGGACAGAGGCCACCAGCCTGGCCCCCGCAGCCCTGCCGCTCAGCCTGACACGGAGACCACAGACAGGCGGCGCAGACAAGCGGCCTTTATTTTTCATATTTCTGAAGGCCGGAAGTCCGAGGTCAAGGGGTCTCAGGGCTGGTTCCAGCCCAGGCCTCTCCCCAGGGCTTGCAGACACCGCCTCCTCCCGTGTCCTCATGTGCCATCCTTCTGTTCATGTGTGTCCTGACCCGGATGATCCCAAGACTGGATCAAGACCCGGCATAATAGCCTCGTTACTATAACTTCCTCTTTGAAGACCTCGTC
The DNA here is from genome assembly GCF_000164805.1 of Carlito syrichta. NCBI lineage: Eukaryota > Metazoa > Chordata > Mammalia > Primates > Tarsiidae > Carlito > Carlito syrichta. The sequence continues at coordinate 77,330 of NW_007053835.1, forward strand.
TCCAAATCCATCACAGTCTGGGGTGATGGGACAGGATTCAGCTGTACGGTGAGGTGGTCGGTGACACCCCAGGATCCTTTCCATCTCGGGAGCAGAGGCTGCCCCGGCCCGCCTCCCTGAGAAGTGAACCCTGCCCCCCACCCAGCCCTGAGCCTGCTGGCCTGAAGTTCTGAGCGTTTGTCCCCCGGCTCCCTAGCCTAGCTGCTGGACTGTTTGCAGAGGGTCCCGCACAGGTGGACACAAAAGGCCAGTGATTAGGGAAGGCACAAGTCGCCTCCGCAGGGGCTGGACAGCACTACGACCGGGCTTGCTGGGAGGAGCCAGGCTGGGCTGGGATGCCACCAGAGGCAGGTGGACGGGGACTTGGTGAGGGAGTCTGGGGGCATCCGAGACCCCAGAACACCTTGTGAGTTGGAAAATGGGTGGGGGGGCATAAGGGACCTGAGAAGGGCTCAGAGCAGGAGAGGGAGGGGACAAGGAGACCGGAACCCTGGGAGCCACAGAGGGGGTCACAGGAGCCACGGAGCCTAGAGAGCCACAGGACCAAGACAAGAGGGAGATCAGTGTGCAGGAGCCACAGGTGTCCTGGAGCCAAGAGGGCAGGGGCAGTCCCAGGCCACCCAAGGGGACAGCAGTGACCGGGGAGACGGAGGAGGGTGGCTGACCTTGGCAGCCCGCAGCTCCTGGGTCTGCCCTCGAGGTCAGGCTGCAATGTTGGCGTCTCCAGCTGTCCCCTCGTGTCCCCACCCCTGAGTGATGCCCACCAAGGAGCGGAGGGTGGGTGAGGGAAGGACTCCGGCCTTGAAGGGGCCGGGGAGGGCGTCTTCCCTGGTGCCAGTGTGCCTGTGGCTGCTGTGTAGGAGCATTCTTCTTCCTCCCCTTTGGGAAGGGAGCTACGGGGATTAGCCCCTCACACCCCACTGCTGCCCTGACCAGCCCCGTTCTGGCCACTGCACCCTGAGGTTGGGCTGAGGCCTCCCTCCTCGAAGAGGTGCTTATTCCAGAAGGGCCCCAGGGATTTACATGGGTCCCCCGCCCTGCACCCGCCTGTGAAAGGCTTTCCCTTCAGGGGACCAGAAGAGTGACTGACTAACCCTACCCCGAGGCTCCAACATCACCCACCCTTCAGGGGTCTTTCTACAGGGGTGGCCTTCTGAAAGCATCAGGAGCAGCCTCCGGGCTGAGGCTACAGCCTTGGGGAGGGGGCAGGAGGGCGGGGCTGTGGGCTCATGCCCAGGCAGGGTGGAGACCCAAGAGTCATGGTTCTGGGGATGGTGGGATGGGACTATGGTTTCTCTAGGGGGTGCTGGTGAGTGTGTGAAGGGGCCACCAGCACGCATGCCCGGTGGCCACAGCACCAGCCACAGCCATGTCACCAGTCACAGTCACAACACCAACCAAGGCCACACCACCAGCCACCGCCACGACGCCAGCCACCACGATGAGGCCTGCCACCACCATGATGCCAGCCCTGGCACCAGCCACAGCCACACCACCAGCCAGGGCCACGACACCTGTCAGGGCCCCAACACCAGCCACCACCATAATGCCAGCCACCGCCATGATGCCAGCCACGCACCAGCCATGGACTGCTTCACCCAGTGAAGATCTAGTGACAGATCATGGTATCAAAGGTGTTTTGAGACCACCAAGAGGAAAATCCCATATTAAATGCAAATTTTATGGGAAACACTACCTTTGCAAATGTAGAAATTCACCAGTTATTTAGTCATGAAGAATAGACATGCAGCTACCTTGCAAAACCTATGAGGAAACAGGCAAATGTCAAGAAATACAGAGTCAATCCATGGGGCCATATTCACTTTAATGATTGTTTTTATTTTATTTTATTTTTGAGTTGGAGTCTCACTCTGTCGCCCAGGCTGGAATACAGTGGCATGTTCATGGCCACAGCAGCCTCGACCTGCTGGGCTCAGGTGAGCCTTCCGCCTCAGCTTTCCAAGTAGCCGGAACCACAAGCACACACTACCTCATCTGGCAAATTTTTTGATTTATTGTAGAGGTGAAGTCTCCCCAAGTTGCCCAGGCTGATATTGAACCCGTGGGCTCATGTCATCCTCTCACCTTGGCTTCCCAAAGTGCTGTGATTATAGGTCTGAGTCACTGAGCCCAGCCTCTTTTTTTTTTTTTTTGAGTTGGAGTCTCACTCTGTCACCCAGGTTGGAGTGCAGTGGCATGCTCATGGCCACCACAGCCTTGACCTGCTGGGCTCAGGTGATCCTTCTGCCTCAGCCTTCCAAGTAACTGGAACCACAGGCACGTGCTACCATACCCAGATAATTTGTTGATTTATTGTAGAGATGAGGTCTGGCCAAGATGCCCAGGCTGTTCTCGAACCCGTGGGCTCAGGCAATCCGCTCGTCTCAGCTTCCCAAAGTGCTGGGAGTACAGGCTTCAGCCACCACGCCTGGCACTTTAATTATTAAAGTTCCACATAATTATGAGAGACTTTTTTCTTCCCCTCCCATCTGAGCCAAGCTCTGCCCTGTGTTTGGGGGTCACGTGGCCTGCTCTGGTGTTGAAAGAGTGTTTGATGTACTTCCCCTAATTCGGAAAAACAAATAGTAATAATAATAAAAACCAAGTTGAAACCATAAATAAATGGCCTCATTACAGGCAGGGCGCGGACCGCCAGGAGGCAGGGCAGGCAGCTCCATGGCAGGACCGTGGCAGGGACCCTCGCCAGGCTGTCGGCAGCCGTATCTCATGACACAAGTAAATACAAAGGCAGTCATACTGAAAATCCACGGAATATTAAGCCACAACTCACGGGAGTATAAACACCATTACGTCTCGTTGCACCCGTGATCAATCAGAGTGCTCTGCGTGGGATGCTGACCTCTCTGTTGCTGTGGCCGCCATTTCTTTCCACATCGGCCTGCTGTAGGCGCTCGCCCAGGGTCAGGAGCAGGAAGAGTTCGCACATACCCGGCGGCAGCAACAGCCTTGGCCGCGTGTTCTTTTTTTTTTGAGTTGGAGTCTCACTGTCGCCCAGACTGGAGTGCAGTGGCCGCTCCCGGCCACCGCAGCCTCACCTGCTGGGCTCCGGTGATCCTTCTGCCTCAGCCTTCCGAGTAGCCGGAATTACAGGCATGCGCCACCACGCCCAGCTGATTTTTGGATTTATTGTAGAGATGACGTTTCGCTGCCCAGGCGGGTCTCGAACCACTCCCCTCAGCAATCCACTCCCCGCAGCCTCCTAAAGGCGCGGGATTCCAGGCTGAGCCACCGAGCCCGGCTGCCACGTGTTCTTAATAAGTGTCATTCCAGCGAGGCCTCCCTCCTCCTTGAAGGGTGTGCACTCTGCTACCCCATCTCCCCTCCCGCCCCATCCCTCCCTACCTCTTTCCCCCGCCTTATTCCCTCCCCTCTCCTCCTCTCTCCTCTCTGGGCCCTGGCGCACCCTCCCAGCGCCCAGCCTTCTGTGTCTTCAGTCCAAACAGGCAGCATCCGGTGGGCACCGCTGGGCCATCCTCCAAGGTATCAGGCCGGGGAGCCCCATGGCCCCGTATGGGCATTCACACCTGGTCCTAGGAGACATGGGCTGGGGCATCCAGGCACTGACTGCTACAACTCGCACCCAGCCCTGAGACAGGACTGGACGGGGGGAAGGCCTCTGTCTGGAGAGACAAGCCCAAAGGCCTCCCCGGCACTGGAGCCGCAAAAGGGGGGGTTACGGGCATTGACAATGCAAACGCTGAAAGGGTCCCCGGCCCCAAAATGCCCTAACGAAACTGAAGGTCAAATACCAAGCCAGGAAAAAGTATTTGCAACACGCATGCCAGAGAGACTGCTGGTATCTTTCACACGTAAAGGGCTCTTACAATAGGAAAAAACTTAAGGCCAGAAAAAGCAGAACAGGCCAAGGACTTGGATAAGAAACTCACAAAAGGAGGCCAATGGCTACTCAACAAGGAATGAATGTCCAGCCCTGTAGAAAAGTCCACACGAAGGGAGAGGGCTCCTGCCATGTGCCAGAGCCGTCACGGATCAGAACCCACACCACAAGGGCTCCCTGAGGTGGCTCGTGGACATTCACGGGCAACAGAGGGTGAGCGGGCATGAGCCCACAGTCGCAGACTGGCATGGGCCTCCAGAGGAAGGCTGCATGGCGGCATGGCCGGGAAGTTGGTGAGGGTGGGGTGCCAGCCCTGGCAGCAGCCTGCGTTGGGAGGTCTGCTGTGAGACGACAACCAGAGGAATTCGAGGGCTGTGGGGAGACAGGGGTGGGGAGACAGGGATGTGGGGGACATGCCTCCCAGCGCACAGGCCAGGCCTCACTACTAGAGGGGATGCAGCCAGAAGACCAGCCAAGACTGGCCAAGACCAAGACAGCCTCAAACGTGACTTTTGCAGGCCCTTTTTACTCTTTTTTTTTTTTGAGTCGAGTCTCACTCTGTTGCCCAGGCTGGAGTACAGTGGCACGCTCATGGCCACCGCAGCCTCAACCCTGGCCCAGGCGATCCTTCTGCCTCAGCCTTCCAAGTAGCTGGAGCTACAGGTGTGCACCACCATGCCCAGCTAATTTTTTGATTTATTGTAGAGATGAGATCTCGCCAAGTTGCCCAGGCGGGTCTCGAACCCCTGGGCTCAGGCAATCCACGCGCCTCGGTCTCCCAAAGTGCTGGGATTACAGGTGTGAGCCTCTGAGTCCGGCCAGAGTTACTTTTTTTTTTTTTTTGAGTTGTAGTCTCACTCTGTCGC
>NW_007053835.1:82074-92448 GCF_000164805.1 Carlito syrichta
CCGGCCACCGCAGCCTCGACCTGCTGGGTTCCGGCGATCCTTCTGCCTCAGCCTTCCACAGAGTTACTTTTAATGACTTTATAATATTGAAAGCTTTTTAAGTATGATGATTTATTTAAAAAAAATTTTTTTTGAGTTGGAGTCTCACTCTGCCACCTAGGCTAGAGTGCAGTGGCATGCTCACAGCCACTGCCCCCTTGACGTGCTGGGCTCAGGTGTCCTTCCACCTCAGCCTTCCAAGTAGCTGGAACTACAGGCGAGTGTAGCCACACCCAGTTAATTTTTTGATTTACTGTGGAGATGGGGGTCTTACCAAGTTGCCCAGGCTGGTCTCAAACCCGTGGGTTCAGGTAATCCTCTTGCCGCCGCCTCTCAACGTGCTGGGATGACAGGCATAAGCCACCATGCTCAGCTCCTTTTTGCTCTTTATATGCTAATAATACATTAGCATGCTAAAGACACTCCCACCAGCACCATGACAGTTTACAGTTGCCATGGCGACTCCAGAAAATCACCCCTTTTAGGCTTTTTTTTTGAGTCAGAGTCTCACTGTCGCCCAGGCTACAGTGTGGTGGCACATTCACAGCCACTGCAGCCTCGACCTGTTGGGCTCAGGCCATCCTCCTGCCTCAGTCTCCCGAGTAACTGGAACCACAGGTGCGCACCGTCACCCCTGGCTCATTTTATGATTTATTGTGGAGACAGGGTCTCGCCAAGTTACCTGGGCTGGTCTTGAACCTGCAGGCTCAGGCAATCCACTCGTCTTGGCCTCCCAAAGTGCTGGGATGACGGGTTGAGCCACTGAGCCCGGCCAGTTACGTGTTCTTATCATGTGAGTGTTAGGTCTTGTAGGGTGGCTTTCCCTGTGTCTATTGAGATGATCATATGGCTTTTGCTCTTCATCCTATTGCTATGGTGTATTGTCTTGATTGCTTTTTGGATGTTAAACTCCCTCCCTTTATTATTATCATTATTTTATTATTATTGTCATCATTTTTTTTTTTTGAGTTGGAGTCTCACTCCGTCGCCCAGACTGGAGGGCAGTGGCCGCTCCTGGCCACCACAGCCTCGACCTGCCAGGCTCCGGCGATCCTTCCGCCTCAGCCTTCCAAGTAACTGGAACTACAGGCGCGTGCTACCACGCCCGGCTAATTTTTGATTTATTGTAGAAATGAGGTCTCGCCAAGTTGCCCAGGCGGGTCTCGAACCCTGGGTTCAGGCAATCCATTCACTTCAGCCTCCCAAAGGCGCGGGATTACAGGCTGAGCCACTGAGCCTGGCTATTATCATCATTTTTACGACAGAGTCTCACTCTGTTGCCCAGGCTGGAGTGCAGGGGCCCGCTCACGGCCACCATAGCCTTGACCCGCTGGGCTCTGGCAATCCTTCTGCCTCAGCCTTCCAAGTAGCTGGAACTACAGGCATACACCACCATGCCTGGCTAATTTTTCAATTTATTGTAGAGATGAGATCTTGCTGAGCTGCCCATGCTGGTCTCAAACCCGTGGGATCCTCTCACCTCAGCCTCAGTGCTGGGATTATAGGCGTGAGCCACTACTCCAGGCCTTTTTTTTTTTTTTTTTTTTTTTTTTAGTTGAAGTCTCACTCTGTTGCTCAGGCTGGAGTGCAGTGGTACACTCAACGCCACTGCAGCCTTGGCCTGCTGAACTCCAGTGATCCTTCCGCCTCAGCCTTCCAAGTTGCTGGAACCCCAGGCACACGCCAACACACCCAGCTGATTTTTTTATTTATTGTAGAGATGAGGTCTCACCAAGTTACCCAGACTGGTCTCGAACCCTGGGCTCAGGCAGTCCTCTCACCTTGGCCTCCCCAAGTGCTGGGATGGTAGGCGTGAGACACGTGCCTGGTGCCCTATGTAGCTAAAAGTGGGAGGAACCATCGCTTCCAGGAAACCCATGAATAACTCACCCCTTGCTTAGCCTAGGATCGAGAAGTAGCCATAAAAATAAACACTGACCATGCAGGCCGCTGCTTTTCCCACAGATGGCCCTGGCCACTCTGCCTGGAAAGCAGCCTGCTCTCCGTCATTTCCATAAACGTGTCTTTCTCTTCCAGCTCACACCCCAGTGAGGCCAGGGGCTGTGAGGCCTACAGTGTAACCGTCTTTCTGTTCCTCTTTTTTTTTTTCCAAGTTGGAGTCTCACTCTGTCACCCAAGCTGGAGTGCAGTGGCACGCTCACGGCCACCCCAGCCCAGATCTGCTGTGCTCCGGCGATTCTTCTGCTTTCGAGGAGCTGGAACTGCAGGCTTGCGCCACGCCTGGCTAATTTTTTTATTTATTGTAGAGACGAGGTCTCGCCAAGTTTCCTGGACTGGGGTCTCGAACCCACGGGCCCAGGCAATCCACCCCGCTCGGCCTCCTCAAGTGCTGGGATGACAGGCTGAGCCACCAAGCCCGGATTTTTTGATTTTATTTTTTTAAAGTCAGTGTCTTATTGTCACCCAGGTTGGAGTGCAGTGGCCCGCTAACAGCCACCCCAGTGCTGACCTGCTGGGCTCCGGCGATCCTTCCGCCTCAGCCTTCCAAGTAGCTGGAACTACAGGCGTGCGCTACCACACCTGGCTAATTTTTTGATGTATCGTAGAGATGAGGGCTCGCCAAGTTATCTGGGCGGGTCTCAAACCTACAAGCCCAGGCAATCCACTCGCCTTGGCCTCCCAAAGTGCTGGGATGACAGGCTGAGTCACCGAGCCCAGTCTCCTCTTTTCTTTTAATCACTTGCTTTCACTCTACCTTGGTGGCTTCCTCTTGAGTTCTTTCTTGCATGGAGTCAAGAACCTACGTGGCCTCTCAGGCTGGACCCCAGCTTGGGGTTCCCCAGCTTGTATCACAGCACAGGTGGACACAGCCGGCATCCCCGCAGTGAGTTTAAGGTGTCACCCTGTCTTCATAGTCAGGACATCCCGCTGAGGCCACCAGAAAGTGAAGAGTAGTAAGAAAAGGGTTCATGCATGTCAGGCGAACCCGCTGAGGGTTTTATTTAATTTTTTTTTGAGTTAGAGTCTCACTCTGTCGCCCAGACTGGAGTGCCGTGCAGCCTCGACCTGCTGGGCGCGGGCGATCCTTCCGCCTCCGCCTTCCGAGTAGCCAGAATTACAGGCGTGCACTACCACGCCCGGCTGATTTTTTGATTTATTGTAGAGATGAGGTCTCGCTGCCCAGGCGGGTCTCGAACCCGCGGGCTCAGGCAATCCACTCACTTCAGCCTCCCAAAGGCGCGAGGTGACAGGCTGAGCCACCAAGCCCGGCTATTTATTTTTTTTAATAGGAGTTTTATTATTTTATTTTTTTGAGTTGGAGTCTCAGTGGCCCAGACTGGAGTGCAGCGGCCGCGCCCGGCCACCGCAGCCTCGACCTGCTGGGCTCCAGCGATCCTTCCGCCTCAGCCTTCCCAGTAGCTGGAACTACAGGTGCGCACTACCACGCCCGGCTAATTTTCGATTTATTGTAGAGATGAGGTCTCGCCAAGTTGCCCAGGCGGGTCTCGAACCTGCGGGCACAGGCAATTGACTCACTTCGGCCTCCCAAAGCACGGCATTACAGGCTGAGCCACCGAGCCCGGCTAAGAGTTTTATTAAAGATACTAGAAAAGCTAACATCATCAAGTTTCCTTAAATGATAGTGAGAGACGAACCTTCCATGAGGCCAAACCACCTCCTCCCTCCCACACCCACCCCCCAAAACTACCAGCCTCTCCCAAGCGCCCATCTGACACTCGCTAGGTAGGCAAGGTTTTGAAGCCCTGCACAAAACTTTGGAGCTCTGCACCGTGACTAGTCCATGACAGAAGACCCCCTCAGACAGAGTTCTCACTCACTCCAAAGAGGCCAGGAATGCTAGGTGAAAACGAATTGACCTCTCAAGGTCTAGGCCAACTTGGGACCGGCCCCAGGCATATGGTCAGAACAGGACAACATCAGTAGAATAGCTCAGACGGGCCCCAGGCAGAGAATCCTGTGTTTAGCACCTACAACAGATTGGCGTCACCCCAAGATTCACCTGGGAACAGAAAAAGGACCACTGAGTTCCAGTGGGGGGCATGGATCGGGGCGATACCCAAGCAGAGAAGTAGTGTGTGGTATGTCTGGAATAATTCAGGCCACGGAGGGGAAGAAGCAGGTAGGGGAGCGAGGTGGCAGCCCAGCGGGGAAGGCTGCCAGGGGCCCGGGCTGGCTTTGTGGGCTCAGCTGCACCCCTTTAAAAACCATATCTCAAAGTCCTGACCCCCAGAGTCTCAGAATGTGATGTGTTTGAAGACAGGGTCTTTACAGAGGTGACCGAGGTAGAATGAGGTCTAATTCAATCTGACTGGCATCCTTATAAGAAGAGGATGCTGGCTGGGTATGGTGGCTCGCACCTGGGACCCCAGAACTTTGGGAGGCTGAGGTGGAAGGATCGTAGGAAGCCAGGGGTTCTAGACCAGTCTGGGTCACATAGCTAGACCTTGTCTCCATGGAGAAATTTTAAAAGTAGCCGGGCATGGTGGCAGGCACCTGGAGTCAGTCCCACCTACTCGGGAGGCTGAGATGGGAGGATCGTTTGAGGCCAGGAGTTTGAAACCTCTCCAGCCCCAGGGAACCGCGGTGCATGGCCCAAGACAGGTGTGTGCCCACCCCCTGGGATTGGCTCCCCAGAAGAGGTGGCCAGCTGGAGACGCGTGAGGAGCCCAGCTGGTGAGGGATGAGTCTGAGAGACGGGGACCGGCTGGGGGCACGCTGGCTTTTACCCCTAGTGAGACGGGGCCCTCAGAAGGCAGAGCTGAGGGGGCATAGGGTCTGACTCATGCTCCCAGAGGGTCCTTCAGCTGCTGAGCTTACCTTGTCAGAGGCCAGGGGTAAAAGATGGCAAGGACTCCTAAGTGTGAACATGAATGCCCTGCTGGCCCACCAGATGCCTCAGCTGAAATGGATGCACTCCTAGAAAGATACGCTCTATCAACACCAGCTCGAGAAGAAGCAGAAAATCAGAATTGATAGCAACATACAGAGAAACTAAATGAGTCATTTATTTCATTTATTTATTGAGTCAGGGTCTCCCTCTGTCACCCAGGCTGGAAAGTGGTGGCACGCTCATGGGCACCATGGCCTCCACCTGCTGGGCTCACGTGATTCTTCTATCTCAGCCCCCCAAGTAGCTGGGACTACAGGACATGTCACCATGCCTGGCTAATTTTTTGATTTATGTAGAGATGAGGTCTTGCCATGTCGCCAGGCTGGTCTCGAATCTCTGGGCTCAGAGAATCCTCTTGCCTTGGTCTCCCAAAGTGCTAGGATGACAGGTGTGAACCACTGTGGCTAGCACAGGGAATAAGTAACTTAAAAACTTCCAACAAGGAAAAATGCCGGCCCAGCTGGCCTCCCTGGTGAATGCTACCAAACATTCACAAACGCTTGATTCACACCAATCCTTCACAAACTCTTCCAAGTAACCAAAAGGAAGGAACACTTCCCAACTCATTCTATGAGGACAGAACCACCCTGCTTCCCAAACCAGACGAGGTCATCACAAGAAAACTACAGGTCAATGTCCTTTCAGCATACAGGCACAAAAACCCTCAACAAGCTGAATCTGACAACATATAAAAAGGATTATATACCTTGACCAATTTCTGGGATTTGTCCCAGGAATGCAAGGCTGGTTTAAGTCCAAAAATAAATGAATGTAACATAGTATATAGACAGGATTTTAAAAAGTCACATGATCATCTCAATTGCTGCAGTAAAAACATTTGACAAAATCCAACATTCTTTTGGATAAAACAAACAAACAAACAAACATCCAACCAACTAGGAATAGAACAGAACTTCCCTCACCTGATTAAAGGGCATTTATTAAAAAGCCAGAGCTACCACCATTCTTTATTTTCCATTTTTTTGAGTTGGGGTCTCACACTGTCACTCAGGCTGGAGTGCTGTGGCATGCTCATGGCTTGCTGCAGCCTCAACTTCCTGCGTTCAGGTGATCCGTCCTCCTCAGCCTTTCTTTTTATTTTTTATTTTTATTTTATTTATTTATTTATTTGAGTTGGAGTCCCACTTAGTCGCCCAGACTGGAGTGCAGTGGCCGCTCCCGACCACTGCAGCCTCGACCCGCTGGGCTCCGGCGATCCTTCCGCCTCAGCCTTCCGAGTAGCTGGAACTACAAGCACGCGCTACCTTGCCTGGCTAATTTTTTTGATTTATTGTAGTGATGAGGTCTCGCTAAGTTGCCCTGGCGGGTCTCAAACCCGTGGGCTCAGGCAATTCACTCACCTTGGCCTCCCAAAGCGCGGAATTACAGGCTGAGCCACCAAGCCTGGCCCTCCTCACCCTTTCAAATAGCTGGGACTACAGGCATGTGCCACCATACCTGGCTACTTACTTTATTTTATTTTTGTAGAGACAATGTCTTGCTGTGTTGCCCAGGCTGGTCTTGAACTCCTGGGCTCCAGCAATCCACCCACCTTAGCCTCCCCAAAGGATGGAATTACAGGTGTGAGCCACCACACCTGGTCACACTATTCTTCACGATGAAAGACTGGATAATTTTCCTCTAGGATCAGGAACTAGAAAAGGATGTCTGCTTTCACCACTTAGACTTAACATGGTCCTGAGGGTTCTAGACAGGGTAATCGGGTAAGAAAGGCTTCCTGATTGGAAAGAAAGTAGTAAAACCATCTCCATCTGTAGGCGAGGTGAGCTTATGTATAGAAAATCCCAAGGAATCCACTCAAAAGCTCCAGTAGGAGCTAATAAACAAGTCAAGCAAAGTCCCAGGGCACAAACCAGCATGCAAAAATCAGCTGTTTCTATATGCTAATGAGGGACAATCTGAAAATGAAATTAAGGAAACAATTCTGTGCGCAATAACACCAAAAGGAATTCAATATTTAGGCATAAGTCTAGCACCAGAAGTGCAAGACTTTTTCTATAAAAACGATAAGATGCTGTTGAGAGAAATTAAAAATCTAAAATAAATGGTAAGATATCCCATGTTTATGGACTGAAAGACTTAACATTGCTAAGATGACAGTACTTCCCAAATGTGTCTACAGACTCAATGGAATCTTTATTAAAATCTCAGGTGTGGCCGGGGGTGGTGGCTCATGCCTGTAATCCCAATACTTTGGAAGGCTGAGGCAAGAGGATTGACTGCTTGAGCCCAGGATTTTGAGACCACCCTGGGCAACATAGCGAGACCTCATCTCTACAAAAAAAAAAATTTTAAAGTAGCAGGTTGTGGTGGCTGGTGCCTGTAGTCCCAGCTACTTGGGAGGCTGAGGCACAAGGATCGCCTGAGCCCATGAGGTTGGGGCTGCGGTGAGCTGTGATTGTACCACTGCACTCCAGCCTGGGGAGCAGAGTGACCCGACTCAAAAAAAAAAAAAAAAAGATCTCATCGGCCTTTTTGGCAGAAATCGACACGCTGATTCTAAAATTCATATGGAATTGTGAGGAACCCAGAATAGCCAAAACTGTCTTGAAAAAAGAACAAAGTTGGAGGGCTCACCGATTCCAAATGGACTACAAAGCTACTGTAATCAAGAGAGCATGTAATTGGGAGAAGGATTATAATTGAGGATCCAGAAATAAGCTCTCAGATCCATAGACAACTGATTTTCTATAAGGGTGTCAAGACAGTTCCATGGAGGAAGAGCAATACATGGTGCAGAGACAACCGGGTATCCACCTACCAAAGCATGAAGCTGGACCCTTACCTCACAGACCTACATGTAAGCCTTCAACCTACACAATTCTTAGAAGAAAGCATGGGAGTAAGTATCTATGCTCTTGAGTTAGGTAAGGTTTTTTGTTGTTGTTTGTTTTTTTGAGTCAGAGTCTCACTGTGTTGCCTAGGTTGGCGGGCAGTGGCATGCTTATGGTCACTGCAGCCTCGATCTGCTAGGCTCAGGTGATCCTTCCAAGTAGCTGGAACCACAGATGTGTACTACCACTCTCAGTTAAATTTTTTAAAAAAATTTATTGTAGAGACACGGTCTCACCAAGTTGCCCAGGCTGGTCTCGAACTCCTGGGCTCAGGCAGTCCTCTCACCTTGACCTCTCAAAGTAATGGGATGATAGATGTGAGCCATTGTTCCCAGCTGACAATGCTTTTTAAGTACAATGCCAGACACACAAGTGACAAAAGAAAAATAAATAACAGATAAAGTGGATGCCATCAAAATGGAAGACTTTTGCCCTTCAGAGGACACCATCAAGAACATGCAAACGCAATTCACAGAACGAGGAAAAATATTTGCGAATCACGTATTTGATAAGGCACTGGTATCTAGGATATATGAAGAACTCTTTTTCTTTTTTGACTTGGAGTCTCACTCTGTCACCCAGGTTGGAGTGCAGTGGCATGCTCACGGCCACCCCAGCATTGACGTGCTAGGCTCCGGTGACCCTTCCACCTCAGCCTTCCAAGTGGCCAGAACCACAGGTGCACACTACCATGCCTGGCTAATTTTTTTTTTTTTTTAATTTTTATTGTAGAGACGAGGTCTCGCTGAGATGCCCGGGCTGGTCTGGAACCTGTGGGCTCAGGCCATCCTCTTGCCTCGGCCTCCCAAAGTGCTGGGATGACAGGCTGAGCCACTGATCCTGGCCTATAAAGAACTCTTACAACTAAATAACAAAGACGCAGTTAGCCCAACCGGAAAATGGGAAAATCATCTATGTAGACATTCCTCCATGGAAGATACAAATGACCAATAAGCACATGAAAAGAGTCTCATCACCATTGGTCATCAGGGAAGTGAAAGTCAAAACTACAACAAGATGCCACATCACACCTGCTAGGATGCCGATAACGAAAGAAAGACAATAACCAGTGACGATCAGACTGTGGAGAAATCAGAGCACTGACACGCTGCTGGTGAGAATGGAAGATGGTGCGGCTGCTTTGGCAAACAGTGTGACTCAAATCATTCTACAAAAAAGACACTTGCATACGCGTGTTTATTCCGGCACTATTCACAATAGCAAAAACATGGAACCAATTCTGCTGCCCATCAAAAGTGGACTGGACAAAACAAACGTGGCACATATACGTGATGGAATATTACACAGCCATAAGGAAGAACAAGCACATGGACTTTGCAGCAAACTTGGATGGATTTAGTCTATCATGCTCAGCGATCTATCACAGAAACAGAGAATGAGTGCCGCATGTTCTCACTCCTAAGCGGACCCTGAACATTTACCACAATATTGTAAGAAAGGGACTGGCAGTAGCGGGGTGCTGCCAGGGTTGGAGGGGGAGGGACACAACATCAGTAAGGGTACCTGATCTCAAACCAGGCAAAGTGCAGACCAAAGGGAGGCCCAGACTTTACCTGTATGATACCACTCGTATACTTAATCCTGAATTGCACCCACATCTTTTTTTTTTTGAATCCGAGTCTCACTCTGTCCCCCAGGTTGGAGTGCAGTGGCAGGCGCACAGCCACCGCATCCTCGAGCTGCTGGGCTCAGGTGATCCTTCCACCTCAGCCTTCCAAGTAGCTGGAACCACAGGCACGCGCCACCACACCTGGCTAATTTTTTGATTTATGTAGAGATGAGGTCTTGCCAAGTCGCCCAGGTTAGTCTCGAGCCCTTGGGCTCAGGCAATCCTCTCGCCTCGGCCTCCCAAAGTGCTGGGGTTACAGGCTGGAGCCACCACACCTGGCCTGTACCCCACATCTTTAAAATAAAGTAAAAAAAAAAAAAGCAAAGAAAACAGAGTGATGATTCCTTAAAAGGGTACACCTAGGATTGCCACATGACACAGCAATTTCACTCCTCAGTATATACCAAAGAGAAATGAAAATAAACATCCACCCAAAGACGCGCACCTGAACACTCCTAACAGGATTATCTATATCTGACCAAAGCAGGCACAATCTAAGTGTCCCTCAAGTGATGAATGGATGAGTAAAACATGGTCTTCAGCCCCATGTGCAACGGCCCCGTGTCCAGCTGCAGAAAGGAGGTCTTGACACACTCTGTGCCTCAGATGGCCCCTGAAGGCACTGTGTTCGGTCAAAGAAGCCGATGTGGAAGACTGCATACTGCCTGGTCTTCCTTATGAGCAATGCCCAGAACAGGCAAATCCAGAGTGAGAAAGTAGATTTGTGGTTGCCTAGGATGGGGGGTAATGGGGAGTGATTTGAATGGGTGTGGGGTTTCTTTCCAGGGTGATAAAAATGTTCTAATATCAATTGTGGCAGTGGGTGCACAACTCTGCGAATATACTAACAAAAATCATCGAATTGGACTATTTTTAAATTTTTTTATTTTTTCTTGAGTTGGAGTCTCACTCTGTCACCCAGACTGGAGTGCGGCGGCCGCTCCCCGCCACCGCCGCCCCGACCTGCTGGGCTCCGG
>NW_007053835.1:92468-94995 GCF_000164805.1 Carlito syrichta
AGACGAGGTCTTGTCAAGTTGCCCAGGCGGGTCTTGAACCCCTGGGCTCAGGCAATCCTCTTGCCTCGGTCTCCCAAAGTGGTGGGATTACAGGCGGAGCCACGGTACCTGGTGAAACATTTCTTAATTTCATTTTTGGATTGTTTGTTGAGTGCATAAAAAGATAAGTGGTTTTTATTTTATTTATTTTTGAGTTGGAGTCTCACTCTGTTGCCTAGGATGGAGTGCAGTGGCACGATCACAGCCACAGCAGCCTCGACCGACTGGGCTCAGGTGATCCTTCTGCCTCAGCCTTCCAAGTAGCTGAAACTACAGGGCTCTGACCACCACACCCGGATAATTTTTTATTTATTGTAGAGCTGAGGCTCATCAAGTTACCCAGGCTGGTCTCGAACCCCTGGGCTCAGGCAATCCTCTTGCCTCAGCCTCCCAAAGTGCTGGGATTACAGACTTGAGCCACCGCGCCCAGCAAAACTGCACAATTTAAATTGGTGTTTGTACAACATGTGGCTTATATCTTCATAAAGATGTCAAAAATTTCTTTTAAAAAGCGAGGAGGTGGTAGTCTGGGTGTAGCAGTGTAATCCCAGTACTTTGGGAGGCCGAGGAGGAAGGATCACTTGAGCCCAGGAGTTTGAGACCAGCTTGGGCAACATAGCAAGACCTTGTCTCTACACACACACACACACACACACACACACACACACACAAAATTAGCTGGGCATGGTTGTGTATGCTGTAGTCCTAGCTACTCGAGAGGCTGAGGTGGGAGGACCACCTAAGTCCAGGAGGCCAAGGCTGCAGGGAGCTGAGATGGTGCCACTGCACTCCAGCCTGGGCGCAGAATGAGTAAAAAAAAAAAATCAATGTCAAGTCTTGGAATCCACGAACATGGTATGACTCTCCATTTACTTGAATCTTTTAAAGTCTCTGTCAAGGTTTTTTTTTTTTTTTTTTGAGTCAGAGTCTTACCCAGGCTGGAGTGCAGAGGTACACTCATGGCGACTGCAGCCTCAACCTGCTGGGCTCAGGCAATCCTTCCGCCTCAGGCTTCCAAGTAGCTAAAACCACAAGCACTCGCCACCACGCCCGGCTAATTTTTTGACTTATTGTAGAGATGCGGGTTCACCAAGTTGCCCAAGCTGGTCTCGAACCCGTGGGCTCAGGCAATCCTCTCACCTCGGCCTCCCAAAGTGCTGGATTATAGGTGTGAGCCACCAAGTCTGGCCAAGTCAGGGGTATTTTATAGTTTTCTGTGTGCAGGTCGGGTTCACATTTTGTTAACTTTACCCCTGGTACCTCGTGGTTTCTGTTTGTAAATGGTATTGTTTTTGTTATTTCAATTTCTAATTGTTCATTGTTAGTGCACAGACACAGAATTGTACATGAGGAAGGAGGTGGAGGGTCCACAGGGCCGAATGCTGCTGAGGGCACCGGAAGGCCAGGTGAGACATGCCCCACAGGCTACCGGGTCAGGTGACCATGGCAGTGGGCAGGTGCGGGCGTTGCCCTCTGGCTGTGGATCACAGCCTCTTCTGACCTCCATCCTCGTCCTGTCCCCACCCCTGTCCACTCAGACCTGGCCACCCCCACGACTCCGGCCAGACCTCACTGCCGGTCATTTCTCCAGCCCAAGGGCCCAATCCCTCTTTAAACTCAGCTGAAAATGGTGACTGCCTGGCTCACGGTGGCTGCAGCCCCAGCCGACCCTGTGGTTGAGGCTTCCATGCTGAGCATCTGATGACCTTTCACCCACGACCTTTGAAGCAAGGCAGGGAGTGGACAGCCACTGGGAGGCTGGAAATGCAAAGGCTGCTGGGAAGATCTGGGTGCTTCCTGACCTTGTACGCCCACCCCCCACCGTGGGCAGGTGCAGAACAGTTGGCAGAACATCGCAGGTGCCACTTCAACACCCAAGAGCGTGCCCACAGCCCTCACCCCATGCAGGCTTCCCTGTGGGCCCCTCCGTGGCCTTTCCACTGTGTCCAGCACTAGCTTGAGGGAGCTGGAGCGTTTTCCTCCAAGGAACAGAAGATCCCTCCATGTCTGCCGGCCTCTTTGGCTGGTCCGATGTCTTTTGACCCTCCAGTTGCTTCTCCAGACCTCGGCTGCTGCGGGTCCCAGCCCAACCACTCCGGCTGAAAGTAGAAGGGTCCCAGGCAAAGCCCCTGCTGGTGACCTGGGGGAGTTCCTTGGCCCCGTTTTGCGGGCACAGTTGCACAGCCGGGAGATGCTGTCCCTTCTCCTGGTGGGAACAGGAGTGGAGCCGAGAGGAGGAGCATGTGCAGGACCCCGCCCCGTGTCCAAGACCCCCGGCCTACATGCAGAACCCCCGCCCCTCATGCAGCACTGCCCACTCCTCGTGCAGGACCCCACCCCGCGTGCGGCGACCCCCGTCGCACACGTTGGTCCCCTGTGCAGGACCATCGCCCGGCGTGTAGCACTGTCCAACCTGCGAGCAGGACCCCGCCCCGCGTGCAAGGCCCCCGGTCTACAGGCAGGACCCCCGCCCCGCGCGCAGCACTGC
>NW_007053836.1:0-1106 GCF_000164805.1 Carlito syrichta
GTTAATCCCATCCCCCTCCCCCCCATAGTTTCCCAGTACCGTCAGTCATTTTCTTATAGTATTACATTGGATGTTCAAGGTCCATTATATGAGTGAGCTTTTGACAGTTTTAAAGAGTACAGACCTTTCATTGTATAGAATGTCCCTCAACCTTGGTTGACCTGATGCAGACTTATGACCAGACTTAAGTCACACATTCTTGGCAGTATCATCACTACTAATGTATTCCTTAAATTAGATGACAACATTACATTGGCCCATCCCATCACTGCTGATGTTAACCTTCATTTCCTGATTATATTGGTGTCTGCCAGATTTCTCCACATTAAAGTCACTATTGACCCTTTTATAATTGATTAGCATTTTGTGGAGAGTTTTATAAGAATATATCAATATGTTCCTTGTCAAAATGATACTATCAGTCTTCATATATCCATTGACAGCTCCCATCTGAATCAGACACTTCTGGGATGATGCCAAATGGTGATTTTCTGTTTCCTTCATTCTTTTTTACATTTATCAGTTAAAGAATATTATTCCCTTCTCCTTCATTTGATTATTCACTTATTCATAAATAAGGACTCATCAATTCCTAGTCTATTCTATTAATGAGGTGATAATCAGTTACTATCATTATTTGAATGTTCAAATTGTTCATTTAGCCAGTGAGAGCCCCTTCAGATTGCCTCCTCTGTCTTTTCAGCATGTCCCACCATTTATTGAGCACTTCTTACTTTCTGGCACAAAAAATGTGTTCCTGGCTTATTTTGTAGTTTCCCTGACCCAGCCCGGGAATCAGTCTTTTACCCAAGGAGCCCTGGTTCCTGTTAGTGGAGGATAAGTATTTAGAAAACAAGGTCTTGACACTCAGTGTGCTTAAAGTTACTGGGGTGGGTGTCATCACTTGTAGGCCCTCTCAGCAAAAAAAGGTAGGAAAATATCTACATGTAATGTTAAGGAATTACATAATTTTAACTCGTTCACAATCACTGATGTGAATTTATATCATTCCAAATTCTGTCCCTGGTTGACGTGGACGTGTCTTTGCAAATTCTGTTTCTGAGTGCTGCAAAATTATCATATTTTGCTTGAAAATGAATAGTGAG
>NW_007053837.1:0-1206 GCF_000164805.1 Carlito syrichta
TAGTCTGTTATAGGAGACTGAATGGATCTTCTGCCTTTATCTTCCCACTGCTACTGCAATATGTTGTTAAAAAACAGCTTTTGAAGGCCAAATCCAGTGTTTTTTCTCAATTTCTTGACTTAATGAAGCACTCATCATTTCTGACCATCTCAAGCTCATTGGCTAAATTCCCGAGCAACTGCCTAATGTGCTTTACATTTATCTTTGTCCCTGTTCTTCCTAAGATATTAATCATCCTCTCCAGTCTCAATTCTGCTCCCGAGTGCCAACATTCATTTTCAACTGACCCTTTCCCCCTAGATATTCTGCCAAACCTTAAACTTTGCATATAAATCCAAACTCACTATATTTTGGCTGTTAAAGTAAACTTCAAAAAGTATATTTTTGGTAAATACAATTTCTCTTAAACAAATTTTAGGAATCCTCATTGCCTACTAAATTATATACAAAGTCTCCAGTGTAACATTCAAGGTCTTATGTGATATATCCTCAAGCCATGTTTCTAGTCTTTTCTTTTTCTTGACTTTCAACACATATCCTAACTTGAAGATCAAGTTAAAAGACTGCTGCATTTTAAATCTGTCCATATTTTTCTGCTTCCATTCTTTTGCTCATTCTTCTTTTTTGGCCTGGAATTCTATTTATTCCCACATTTTTATGTCAAAATGCTGCTGATTTTTCAAGACCCTCCCAATAGTCACCAGTTCCATGAATATTCCCTATCCTCCCCAAAGAGATATAATCTTCCCTTTTTGAGGATGCTAGAGCATGTTGTTTCTTTCCCTACCATCTTCCTCTATCATATATAAATGTAATACAGTTTTCTAATATACTTCATAATGTATTTTAAATTTTTTTGGATACATAATAGATGTATATGTCTTGGGGGTATGTGTGATAATTTAATACATTCATATAATTTGTAAAGATTTAATCAGTGTAAGTGGGATATCCATCACCTTAAGTATTTGTCTTTTAAAAAATCTTTTTATATTTTAAAACATAGAAAAGAAACTTAAAAAGACAGAACAGAACCTCCAAGAGAGGAGTGATTATTTCAAGAGGCTGAACCTAAGATTAATTGGAATTCCTGAGGTAGACAGAGAGATAGAGACCAACCAGGAACAAGCATTCTATGAAATTATCCAAGAAAACTTCCTTCATCTTATCAGTGATGTGACCATTCAAACACAAGAGATTCAGAGA
>NW_007053838.1:0-1121 GCF_000164805.1 Carlito syrichta
CTGAGTAGGGAAGATGGGCATAGATGTTTTTAAAGGTTTAGGTCATCCACTCCTTCTAAGCTAGCTGGACCAGTTCTCAGGAAGCAAAACCATAAATCTGGGCTCAATATCAAGGGAGATTGGGCTAGGGCTGCCCTGGCATATAGATGATGCCCACATTATCTCTATCAGTACTAATATCTACACCTGTCTGTTAGTGGTAAGTTCAACATGCAGTCCAGTAATGAGTGTGCATTCAGGATCTGGAGTCAGGAACCTGATTTAAAATCTAGGCTCTGTGTGTGACTCTGTGCACTCTGGGACAGGTCACTTAACCATTCTGAGCCTTGGTGTTTTTCATCTTCGTAGTGTAGCTACTAATAATTCTACCTACTCCATATCTCAGCTGTGTAAAAGAGTCTTGGGTCTTAATCCAGGTCCTGCCACTTACTCACTGACTGTGACCTTCCCTTTCTGAATCTGGGCTTCTTGCATCCCCCACTGTGCTCTCCACTGTCTTTGCTGTGGGGAACCCATAAGGCTACATATGTCAAAGTGCTGAGAAATTATTATTGACAACTCACAAAGATTTGTATAAGGAGACTGTGCTCTCTTTTCTCTCACTCAAGGAACTTAAGGAGCCTGGCTTTACGTAGGGCAGTGATCAGGGTGGATTCTCGTGGTCTATGGAAGGGAAACAACTTTTCTCTGCTCTAATCCCATGACCCAAGGACATAATAACTTATGTGTCACCCCCTTGGGTGAGGGGCATATCATATACAATATGTGTATCTATGCAAAATTATCATCATCTACTCTGTGCTTTTTACTAATAGAAACAGAGTCAGACAGTCTTCTCCTTTGACACCTCTTGGAAGCTTTCCATGATGCGAGACTCTGGGGCTCTCTGCCCAACTCCTCTTCCCTCCCTGCACCCACATATCTTGTCCTTGTAATCCTGACCCAGAGACAGCACTCTCATAGGCCTTGAAAATTTCAGGATGAGACATCGAACAGAGGAGCCCTCTTTAGTACAGGAAGAAAGGCCACCAGTATTTTATCAGAATATGTGGAGGCCTGGCAAGCTAACAGATGTTGTTCCAGGGTGAGTCATATATTTTCCAAAATAAATCAGAGTTTTC
>NW_007053839.1:0-1042 GCF_000164805.1 Carlito syrichta
TAGGCGGGGAGCGGGGTGGGGATGGGCCAGGCCACGTGCACACAAGAAAGAAGAGGAAACCAGAAGGGTGGAAAGAAGAAGGAGAGGGAGAGGGGGAGAGAAGGAAGGACAGGGCAGGAGGATACTAAGACAGACCAGAAGCAGGAGGGGCTGCCTCCTCCCACATGGAGCTCCAGGCTGAGTTCAGTTCTAGCTGAGAGGTCTGCCTGAAGGTTGCTTCTGAGTTCAAATGCATTCATGTTGCTCTTCATAATTGAAATCCCCACCTCACCCACCCCATCTCTCCTTCCTTCCTTCCTTCCTTCCTTCCTTCCTTCCTGAACTGGTTGCAACTTCTTGCAACAAAAAGAACTGGACTAACTAACTCAGTGCCTTTAATTCTTCTAGCACTAAGAACTAGAAATATACCTTTTCAAATTCATCAGTTGTTGCCACAGTCTAACACAACATCTTTAAATTTTCAGAGCAGATTAGAAGCAGATTTTTAAGTAAAAAAGAATATTCGTTACTGAAGGTTCTTCTTTCCAAGTACATTTCATTTCAAATACAATCTATCATTCCTTTGGGCAGTAAACAGCAGGTGAAATTAAAAACTAAAGTTGAAAACTAATGAATTTACATTTTAGCTTGGATTGTGCTCTTAATTCGCAGATAGCCAATTATTTTTACTCGCTGCACAGATGACTAAATAAAATCTGTTAATAAATGCAGCTAGAGTGTATTCAAGACGCTAAGCAATGTGTATTAGAATAAATTTGCATATTTGCTCATCATAAATGTAATTCTTTATAATAAAGGTTTTCCCCAGTATATAAGAGGATAGGGAATATGAGGGAGAAATACCTCTCTACATTGAGGCTTTCCTAAGGGAGGAACTCTGAGGCTTTCCTAAGGGAGATGGCTCAAGAGAAGAACTGGGTGACGACCGCAGGAAGACCTTAAGATAAAAAGGCATGCTTAAGGGATTCCAGCCTGCTCCAACCCTTCCTGCCTGCCTGTGGACTTCAGGCTGCTATGCCAACCATAATATATGTGTATATAA
>NW_007053840.1:0-1036 GCF_000164805.1 Carlito syrichta
CTGAGGAGGGAGGATCGCTTAAGCCCAGGAAGTTGAGACCAGCCTGGGCAACATAGTGAGACCTTGTCTGTACAACAAGATAAAAAAAAATAAGCCGGATGTGGTGGCATATGTCTATAGTCCTACTCCCAGCTACTCAAGAGGCTGAGGTGGAAGAACAGCCTGAGTCCAGGAAGTTGAGGCTGCGGTGAGCTGTGATCATGCCTCTGCACTCCAGCCTGGGTGACAGAGTGAGACACTGAAAAAAAATTAAAATAAAGCAATATAATTTTGCTTATTAACTCCCAACTCAATAAGAGAATCTCTGCAAAAAATTTGTTTTTGCTTCTGAAGTCTTATCTGGAAGGGGTTTTACTCAAAACAGCTTCATAAGCAAGCTGTTTTATTTATTTATTTATTATTTTGAGACAGGTTCAAGTAATCCTCCCACCTCAGTCTTCCCAGAAGCTAGGACTACTGGGATCACCACAGTGCCCAGCTAATTAAAAAAAAATTTTTTTTTGTAGAGATAGGGTCTTGCTATGTTGGTCAGGCTGGTCTTCTGGTCTCAAATAATCCTCCCCCCTTGGCCTCCTCAAGTGTTGGGATTACAAGTATTAGCCATCATATCCAACTCGAACAAGCCTTTTTTCATAAGAAGAATATTGTACAATAAAAGGGAAATATTTTTCTGCATTGTGATAATTTCTATCCATGATTATGCCATAAAAAAGGAGGGCATTTATAGCATTGATAATCACTGCAGCAATAGTAAATGGAATCATTACATTTTTAAGTATTGCAGTAGATTTTTGTCCTGGCATTTGAACATTTTCTTGCAATTTTGGAATTAGAAAGTATTTCTGGTAGCAGTATGTTCAAAGACTTATTTGAGCTGAAAGACTGATGATAGCATACAGTGTGGGAAGTCATTACAATTTCTCCTTTATTTTATCTTCATCTGGTTTTCTATTAAAAACTTGCTTTTTTTTTTGTTGTTTGTTTTTTGTCTTTTTGTCTTTTTTTTGGTTTATCAGAATCTCACTCTGCCACCCAG
>NW_007053841.1:0-1028 GCF_000164805.1 Carlito syrichta
CTGTGTGTGTGTGTGTGTGTGTGTGTGTGTGTGTGTGTGTGTGTGTGTATTCCATGCAGTCTTTATCATAGGTGGATTCATTCTGTATTCAAAATACAGACCAGCTCTAACACAAGGCTCTCTTGGTCTGCCCTTACATAGTCACAACCATCTACCTTGTTTCCTCTCCTCCCTAGCTCTTGGCAACTACTGATTTGTTCTCCATTGCTAACATCCTGTCATTCCACTAATGTTCTGTCAGTGGAGTCATGCAGCATGTAACCTTTGAGATGACCATGGAACACTATGATGTAACACAGTTAGTTTAAGCATTCACCTGTTTCAGTGCGTGACACAGAATTGCTTCCAGTTTTTGACTATTACAAATCAGATCAGCTATGAACATTCATGTATACATTTTTTCAGAACATAAGTTTTCTTTTCTGAGGGAATGTTCAAGAGTATAATTGCTGGGTCATTGGTTCACACCTAGTTTTGTAAGAAACCAATGTCCTCTTTTCCTGAGTTACGGTACCATTTGACATTTGCAGCAGCAGTGTACGAGTGAACTAGTTCCTCCACGTGCTCACCAGCATTTGGGGTCATCACTGACTTTTATTTTAGGCATTTTAGCAGGTATGCAGTCATATCACATTGTGGTTTTAATTTGCATTTATTTAATGGCTAATGATGAGTCAGATATCTTTTCATGTGTTTATTGTCATCTGTCCTCTTTGATAAAATGTTTTGGGTTTTTTTTCCCTATTTTCTCATTGGATTCTTTGCTTTTTTAACTGTTGAATGTTGAGAGTTCTTTATATGTCATAGATACAATACCTTTGGTGGAGATGCGGTTTCCACATACTTTCTCCCAGTTTCTGGCTAATGTTTTCATCCTCTTCACAGGATCTTTTTCAGAACAAACTTTTTAAAATGAAATTTAATTTATCAGTATTTTCTTTTAAGGCTCATACCTTAAGTTCTAGACTAGTTTGTAGTCCTAAGATGACTTTGCCCTTTGACCCTTTGCCATATAAATAAACTTGTGA
>NW_007053842.1:0-1022 GCF_000164805.1 Carlito syrichta
AGATAGATAGATAGATATATGTTTATGGTAGCGCATGCCTGTAGTTCTGGCTACTTGGAAAGCTGAGGTGGAAGGATTGCCTGAACCCAGCAGGTCGACGCTGGGGTGGCTGTGAGTGTGCCACTGCACTCCAGCCTGTGTGATAAAGGGAGACTCTGACTCAAAAAAAAAAAGAAAAGAAAAGAAATATTATCTACTTATATCACCTTTTCTTAAAAAAATTTTTAAGAAAAAATGTATGAACTAAGGCTCCCTCATTTCTATTCTTTTGGGAAAGAAGCAGGACTTGGGGACAGCAAAGTTCAAACTCCTCAAAACTCTGATGCTCCCTGCATGTGAAGCTCATGCAAGGGAGTGCAGCCTTGAGGTGATGGTATGTTGCCTTGGCCATGTCCATTACTTGAACTGGAACTGGTGTGTTCTCCTCGTGAGTCATCTCACAGTCTAGCAAGGGACTCTGGTGCTCCCTCTCTAGACAAAAGAGCGGGCTTAGGTCTGGTTGTAGTTTACATTTCAGTAGTGGTTATTTATGATTCTTCTGTGATGCCTATTCTAAACTCGACTATTGTTTAAACAAATTTACTTTCAATTCTCCACTGAGTTCGCCAAAGACATGTAATCTTCCAGCAACTGGCAGGGCTGAAGATTAAGCCACCCTGGGCAATTAAGCGTATCCCCAGGTTCAGCTGGTGTGCTGTCGTTTACATGCATTATGGCCATTTAGCAAAGTTCCACAGCTTACACCCCCGCTCCGAGTGAGGATTTGTACCCTTCATTAGCATTCCTGCATCCAGCTAGGATGCTGTGGCCTGCACCACTGTCAGGCTGAGTCACGGCATTATGAGATTAGGGCTGCAAATTTCACCCTTCTGCCACGATAGAACCCTCCAGGACTCGGCCTCTGTGAGCAGCTGTGGCAGTTTTTGAGCAAAAGCTGGAGTGGGTACCAATAAGGAAGTGTAAACAACCAGGATTGATGAACATGGTTATAAAATTGGAAATTGGGGATTCTGTTTTGAATC
>NW_007053843.1:0-5148 GCF_000164805.1 Carlito syrichta
CGGTGGCCAGGAGCGGCCGCTGCACTCCAGTCTGGGTGACAGAGTGAGACTCCAACTCAAGAAAAAAAAACAAAAAGAAGAAGCTTTTAGGCCGGGCATGGTGACTCACGCCTGTATTTTGTTTTTGTTTTTGATTTTTAAGTCAGTACCTCACTCTGTTGCCTAGGCTGGAGTTCAGTGTCATGCTCATGGCCACCACAGCCTTGACCTGCTGGGTTCAGGTGATCCTTCTACCTCAGCCTTCCAAGGAGCTGTAACCACAGGCATGTGCCAACATGCCCGACTAATTTTTTTTTTTTTTAATAGAGATGAGGTCTTGCCATGTTGCTCAGGCTGGTTTCAAACCCTTGAACTCAGGCAATCCTCTTGCCTCCGCCTCCCAAACTGTTGAGATTATAGGCTTGAGCCACCGTGCCCGGCTGACTCACACCTGTAATCCCAGCACTTTAGAGGCCAAGGTGAGAGGATTGCTTGAACCCAGGAATTCGAGACCAGCCTAGTTGACATAGACCTTGTGTCCAAAACAAACAAACAAACAAAAATTAGTCAGGCATGGTGGCACACACCTGTAGTCCCAAGTATTCAAGAGTCTGAGGTGGAAGGATCACCTGAGCCCTGGTGGTTGAGACTGCAGTGAGTTGTGATCATTCCACTGCACTCAAGCCTGGGAGACAGAGCAAAACGACTCAACAACAACAAAAAAAAGCCAGATTATAGTTTTTGTATTATCATCACCACAACAATTAATGTTTACAATAAGAAAAACTTGGATTTAAAGAATGGAGGAGCGACTCCTAAAAGAGTGATCTATGTAGATAAGGTGTTGCACTGGAACTTATTAATCAGAAAGCTCTTTTGTGGTTTCTTAGTGTAGCATGGTGTAGTGGAAAAAGCCTTGACTGTGAAATCAGAGTCCCACCTTTGACTCTGTGCATACTGTTGTGGTAATACCTGGCTCAAAAAATTATTGGGCAGAAAAATAAGCCAATGTGTATAAGGGCCTAAACAGTACCAGGCAGGAGGTAGGTTCTTTTTTTTTTTTTTTTTTTGGAGTCTCACTCTGTTGCCTAGACTGGAGTGCAGTGGCTGCTCCTGGCCACCCCAGCCTCGACCTGCTGGGCTCAGGCGATCCTTCCGCCTCAGGCGATCCTTCCGCCTCACCCTTCCAAGTAGCTGGAACTACAGGCACGTGCTACCACGCCTGGCTTTTTTGTTTTTTTGTTTTTTTTGTAGAGATGGGGACTCTCTACGTTGCCCAGGCTGGTCTCGATACTCTGGGCTCAGGCAGTCCCTCTTGCTTTGGCCTCCCAAAGTGCTGGATTGACAGGTATGAGCCACCACGCCCAGCAAGCCGGAAATTTAATTCAGAGCTTCCTGGCCGTTAAAAAAAAAGAGCTTTGAGACCCGCCTGGGCAACTTGATGAGACCTCATCTCTACAACAAATCAAAAATGAGCCGGGCGTGGTAGCGTGTGCCTGTAGTTCCAGCTACTCGGAAGGCTGAGGCGGAAGGATCGCCGGCGCCCAGCGGGTCAAGGCTGCGGTGGCCGGGAGCAGCCACTGCACTCCAGTCTGGGCGACAGAGTGAGACTCCAACTCAAAAAAAAAAAAAAAAAAAGAGCAATTATTTCAAAGTCTAAGGGTAAACATCACGTGAGTTATTATTCCAGAGAATAAAACGCACTTCTTGCTACTAACTTTGGGTTACATCTGTGACTTTTTTTTTTCCTTGAGTCAGTCTCACTCTGTCGCCCAGGCTGGAGTACAGGGTCACGTTCACGGCCACTGCAGCCTCGACCTCCCGGGCTCAGGCGATCCTTCCGCCTCAGCCTTCCAAGAAGCTGGAACTACAGGTACGTGCCACCATGCCCGGCTAATTTTTTTACTGTAGAAATGAGGTCTCGTCAATCTGCCCAGGCTGGTCTTGAACCCGTGGGCTCAGGCCATCCTCTCACCTCAGCCTCCCAAAGTGCAGGAATCATAGGCGTGAGACATGGTGCTCAACCAACGTCCGTGACTTATCAGAGCCCATGACCTGCCTCCCTGTGACAGTCTTGCCATCCCACCCAGCACAGAAGATACAGGCCCTGACCAACTGGCCGCCCAGCCCTAGGGGTGAAGGGCGCTACGACCAGGCCACGCTGAGCGGCGGGGCTGCTTCCGAGCCGGCGGACACGAAACGCGAACCGGAAGGTGCTGGACTTACTGATGGATGGCTTGGAGGAACTTACGCTGGTGTTTCCGAACCCGGGCCTGGTCTGGCTTCTTCGCCAGCCGGGTGTGTTTGTAGATGAGCCACGTCTCCCTGAGAACATTAGCGGCGGCACTTTTTACCTAGGCCCAGAAAAGAGCAATTCCTCAGGGTACAGGCCAAACTGTGGAGGCTCCTGAAACCTCCGGGACCGTCTGGAAGCTTCCAGAAATGTCTAGAAGTCTCTGAAAATGCTCCTTGGGATCCCCAGACTGCAAGGCAGGGTCGTCCTTCCACGTCCACACCTGTGCAGCGTGTGTGTGTGTGCGCGCATGTGCGTGTGCGCCTAGCACGCTCACCACGAGCAGACCCTGTCCACACAACTTGCCAACGTTAACTCAGCAAATCTGCACACGCTGGTATTGCCTTCACTCCCACATGAGGCGGGAAACTGAGGCACAGTCAACCCACTAAGGTCAGGGAGCTGGCAAGGGGCACCCAGTGCCCTGGCCCCCGGCCTCTCCCTGTGGGGCTGTCCCGGGGACACCCAGACACGGTCACCGTCAGGCGTCCGTACGCGGCTCGTGGTGAAGCCCCAGGCGTTGGAGCCCAGAACAGCGTGACGGGGCCGCCAGCGGGCAAGCTGGGCGTGTGCAGAGGGTAGGCGGGGAGGGTCTGCCCTGAGGAGGGGCGGGGGGGCGAGCTGGGTCTCACCCGCTTGGTGAGCTGCGTGTCCATCATGAAGTTGTGCACATGCTTCTCGGCTTTAGTCAGTTCCAGCTTCCGGGCCACCACGGCCACCACGAGCGCCGTGCAGCCGGCCCCCTGCGAGCGGGTGAGGGGCACATCAGGGGCCTCCTCCGGGAAACCTGGCCTGATTGCATCCACCACCCAAGCCTGTGGGAGGGGCGTGCCCACGGAGCGCGTGGGGGGGGCCTTGTCCCCGAGGCGAGCTCCACCCATCCCCCACAACGCTGTTCTTTTTCGTGTTTTTGAGCTGGGGTCTCGCTCCGTCGCCCGGGCTGGAGTGCGGTGGCACAGTCACGACTCGCCACAGCTTCCACCTTCTGGGCTCAGGTGATCCTGCCTCAGCCTCCTAAGTAGCTGGGACTACAGGCGCTACCGCAAGCCTAGATTCTGTGTGTGTGTGTGTGTGTGTGTGTGTGTGTGTGTGTGTGTAGAGGCGGGGTCCCACTCTGTTGCCCAGGCTGGTTTTGACTTCCTGGCCTCAAGCGATCCTCCTGCCTCAGCCTCCCAAAGTGCGGGGATCGCAAGCTTGAGGTCCTGTGCCTTGCCCTAGCAACTCCATTCTCATCCTCACTGGGCGCTGGAGGAAACTGAGGCTCGGAGACAACAAAGGGAAGGAAAAGTGCGGGCACGTTCTGGGCTGACACCCACAGAGGCGGGAGAAGTGGGAGGCTTCGGGTGGTGGCGCTCCGCGACGGCGGGGGCCGGCCAGCAGGGAGGAAGTGACTGGGACCGGAAGGGCCAGGCTGGCAGCAGCTGCTCGGGAGGGGTGCTGGCAGGAGGGGTGGGGCCCGGGGGGCCCGGGGGCGTGTGCCATGGTGGGGTGCCGGCCGCTGCAGACGCCCTTCCCGGGCCACCCCAGAGGGCCGCAGGGCGCGGGCTGGGGAAGTGGGACCCAGAATGCATCAGCTCACGCGGGCCGGCCGGGACAGCAGGTGGGAGCCAGACCCCAGGCAAGGCCAGGCGTGGAGCGGGCCGAGGGAGGCTGGAGGCGGGAGGGCCCGGCTGGACCCTGGGGCGGGGTCCTGGAGGGGCCCAGCAGCCCGCTAGGGCTGGCAGAGCTGGGAGAGGCCATGGCACCGTCGGATGGCCCCGGGCAGGGGTGGACACCAGTGCCCGAACCTGGGCAGGGTGGGCCGGCGGGATGTACCCCCACCCCCAGGGAAACCCCACCCTGGGTTCTGAGTCAGGACAAGGGTCTTGAGAGGACCCAGAAGCCCATTCTTAGGAGAGTCCTGTCCACAGTGACCAAGCAACTTGCTGAAACGTCCGCTTGAAACGCGACCCAGCACGGACGCTGAAGGGACACTTGCCAGGGTGGCAGAAAAAGCCAGGCACCGGCGGGCAGGGGCTCACGCCTGTGGGCCCAGCACCTTGGGAGGCGGACGTGGGTTGGCTGAAGCCGGGAGCTGGAGGCAAGCCCGAGCGACACAGCCAGACCCGTCCCTATGGAGAATGGAACACTCGCTTTCCGGGGGGCACCACGCCCAGGGCCCAGCCTGGAGAGGGGAGCCTTCTTTCCCGCCTCCCGGGCTCCTGGGCTCGCGAGTCCTGTCCCGTGCGCGTGGCGCAGGCGGGCGTCGGTCCCCACCCAGGCTGGGAGAACGTGGCCAAGTCTCGATTCTTTCTGACTCTCTGAAGGAGCAAAGGAAACAGCAGAGGCCAGAGGGCCGGGCCGCCTGGCAGCCACGACAGTGCCAGCTCGGCCCTGGGGAGGACAGGACGTGGCACTGTGCGCCGAGGACGAGGTGCCAGGGCGGGTGCTGGGGGGGCCGAGGTGCGGGGGGAGGGGGGGCCAGGCCCTGCCGCAGGGACAGCCACCGCTGCCGGGAGGGCCTCAGGAGCAGTGACAGCCCGGACGGCCGGGAACCCACAGGAGGGGGCCGGGCTGAGCCCCGAATGGTGGCCTCCTCCACAGGAGGACTCCAGAACACAGAGGAGTCTCTCACGGGAAAGGGAAAGACACGTCCCTGGGTGTGGCCGGGGGTCCCTGGGGCGGCCTCGGTGGCTTCTTTGTCCCGTCAACACCTTCTGGCTTTCCACGAATGCCTGTGTTATTAACCGGGGGGCAGACGGGGGAGCCCCGACCCGCACATCGGATGACTCGCCTTGCAAAACACGTTCGTGGGCCAGGAGGGAGGTCCTGGGGCCGAGGATGGCGGGCAGCCTGGCGCTCAAGCCAGGGAGAGGGAAGAGGGCCCAGCCTCCTGG
>NW_007053843.1:6220-7890 GCF_000164805.1 Carlito syrichta
GCAGGTCGAAGCTGCGGTGGCCGGGAGCGGTCACTGCACTCCAGTCTGGATGACAGAGCGAGACTCCAACTCAAAAATAAATAAATAAATAAGTAAATAAATAAATAAATAATAAAATAAGCCAGGCTCGGTGGCTCAGCCTGATAATCCTGCGCCTTTGGGAGGCTGAGGTGAGTGGACTGCCTGAGCCCGCCAGTTCGAGACCCGCCTGGGCAACTTGGCGAGACCTCATCTCTACAACAAATCAAAAACTAGCCGGGCGTGGTAGCGCGCGCCTGTAGTCCCAGCTACTTGGAAGGCTGAGGCGGAAGTGATCGCCGGAGCCCAGCAGGGCGACAGAGTGAGACTCCCACTCAAAAAATAAGTAAATAATAATAATAGTAAAATAAATAAAAGTAAACTGGACTAAGGAGATTGAAGCGATAATGATGACGCTCTGGTCGGGGCAAACCACAGTTACCGGGCAGGAACGGCGGGTGCGTGTCTGGGGTCTGAGGAGTCCCCAGGAGACGTCCCGGGAAGCCTGCGGGCGTGGCCGCCAAGGGACACCCAGGGGAGGCAGAGTGGGGAGGGCGGGAGGAAGAGGAGGGACGCCGGCCCCTGCCAGCTGGGGGGGCAAGCTCCCCGCCGGTGGGGGTGTGTGCGGGGGGGGGGTGCGGGAGGCCTTACCATGATCCCAGTGAGCAGGCACACGCCCTTCCCGCAGTAGGTGTGGGGCACCATGTCACCGTAGCCGATGGACAGGAAGGTGATGGAGATAAGCCACATGGCCCCCAGGAAGTTGCTGGTCACTTCCTGCTTGTCATGGTACCTGGGGGCCGGGCGGGGTGCAGAGGTCGGTCAGGCCACAGGGGCCCTCCCTTCGCCAGGGCAGGGCCAGGACTGCCGGGCCGCTGCAGGGAGCAGGTCGTCTGGGAACGGGGCGGGGCGTGAGTTCGAGGCCACCTCCGTCCTCCGCTGCCCACGTCCCCAGAGAGCAGAGGGTTCCGGGTGAGGGTGTGCCCTCGCCGGATCCCCTTCCCAACGACAGACACACACATGGACGGGGCCCCAGTGGCCACGGTGCCGGAAGCGGAAGAGAGTGGAGGCGAGGATTTAGGTCAGACACCAGGAAGAACCTGCTCAGTCAGCGAGGCCCTGAGGAGGGAATAGGATCCTCTGGGGAGGGGCAGTCTGGAACTCCGGACCCAGGAGGGAGCCCGGGCTCCCACTCCCACCGGGGGTGGGCTGGGGTCAGGAGGGAGAGGCCTGGGCTGCATTTGGGTCTCTAAGGGGCCAGGCCCCAGGGCCTCGGAAGGAACTTGTCCCGCTGCGACAGGGCCTGGGACCCCAGCCACAGGGACGCAGGGAGCTTCTGAGCCGCGGAACAGGGAGGGCCAGCTGGGCTGCTCCCTGGGTCTGGGACGGCTCAGGGCCTGCCTGCCCAGCGGAGCCTCGGGCTCAGCCTCCCCCTCGGGAAGGCCGGGGCGCCCCTTCCAGCCGCCCACTCTTCGGTGGCTGGGGGCATCGGGCCGCCTCTGGGGGCCCAGGTCGGAGGCCAGGGGCAGAGGACAGGCAGGCCGGGCAGGGGGCTTCAGGGGCAAAGCGGGTGGCAGCGCCTGGGGCAGGCTGGGGTCAGGGACCGGGTGGGGAGGAGAGGGAGGCCCTGAGACGCCGCGCGGGTCCCCATC
>NW_007053844.1:0-1028 GCF_000164805.1 Carlito syrichta
AAAAAGAACACTTTTTATTTAGTGTACATTTTAAAGAAGGAGATTAATAAAATTAAATTACAAAATGTTATAAATTATAAGAATAAACTTCTATGTATAAATGTGATATATGATGTGAAGAAAAGAGGAAAATTTAAAAATATGCCACCAGAATTCTGCTGCAGAATTCAAGAATACAGAATAAATATTAATCCTTAATGCAATGACATTTTTAAAAAATGGAATGTAAATCATAAAGGTAAAAGAGCATACATATGATAGAGCAATAAGTAAGATAAGGATAGTTTTCAAGGAAATAAAATTATATGAATATAACTAAATAAAATGTACATTGAATATGATTAAAAGAAGACAATGGCTAAAAAGTTAAATAAGTGGTGAAATAGTTATATTTGATATTATCTGAAAATGTAAAAGAAAAGGACAAAGAGTCAAATCGTGAAAGAAGGATTTAGAGGAGAAACTAATCTAAGAAATCTGAGATTTTTAAGAATCAATTCAGAATTGGAAAAGAAGATTGAGGAAAAAAATACAATGAAGAAGTGCTTTTCCATTATGAAGAAAGATGAACATATAAACTGGGGCTGCTTTATTTGTTCTCGCTTTCATTTTTTTCTTCTGAAATGATATTTTTCCCCTTAATTAATTCCTACTCAGCACTCATATCTGCTCAATCAGTATTTCTTCAATATCTCTGGTTTCTTAACTGGTTAAAATTTTCCAGTTATACCCATAGTAACATAGAATTTATTAAAATGGTAATTTTGCATTCATTTGTGATTATTTGATAATTATCAAATTATTAGTCTCTCTCACTACTCATAAGCTCCAGAAAGGTAGGAATTGAATTCATTTGTACTCATTGTATTAGTCAAGGCTCTTCGGAGACAGAACCAATAGTATGTATAAATGATTGGTAGAGAGATAGATAGATGATTGATAGATAGATTAGATAGATAGATAGATAGATAGATAGATAGATAGATAGATAGATGAAAGGGTATTTTTCCAGAGGATTAGCTCAAGTG
>NW_007053845.1:0-4738 GCF_000164805.1 Carlito syrichta
GACAGAATGAGACTCCAACTCAAAAAAAAAAAAAAAGAAAGAAAAAAAAAAGAAATAGAAAATTGTGGTAGAGGCCTCCAGGACACCTGCTCCAGTCACATCCATCTCCCTGGTTACTGAGACCATTACTATCCTGTTTTTTATATATACTATTCACACAGCATATGCTTGAAGGTTAAGTAGTTCTGTGGTTTGAATGCATGTCCCCTCCAAAACTCATGTTGAAATTGAATTGCTATTGTAACAATATTAAGAGGTGGGACAGTTAGGTGATTAGGCCAGGAAGGTCTCATTCTCATGAGTGGGATTAATGCCATTATCGAAGGGTGAGTTTAATACCCTCTTTCTCTCTTTTGCCCTTCTGCCCTTCTGCCTTACGAGGATTAATTGTTCCCCCCCTCTGGAGGTCACAGCATTCAGGTCACCATCAAATTCACCAAATCTGCCAAAGCCTTGATGTTGGACTTCCCAGCCTCCAGAATCATGAGCCAATAAAGTCCTGTTTATAAATTACCCACTCGAGCCGAGCTCAGTGGCTCAACCTGCAATCCCACGCTTTGGGAGGCTGAGGTGAGTGGACTGCCTGAACCCGTGGGTTTGAGACCTGCCTGGGCAACTTGGTGAGACCTCATCTCAACAATAAATCAAAAAAAATTAGCCGGGCACAGTAGCACACACCTGTAGTTCCAGCTACTTGGAAGGCTGAGGCGGAAGGATCGCCGGGGCCCAGCAGGTCGAGGCTGCGGTGGCCGGGAGCCGCCACTGCACTCCAGTCGGGGCGACAGAGTGAGACTCCAACTTAAAAAAAAAAGCGTAGCCGGGTGTGGTGGCGCGCTCCTGTAGTCCCACTACTTGCGAGACTGAGGCGGAATGATCATCTGAGCCCAGGAGGCGAAGGATGCAGTGAGCTGTGGTTGTGCCACTGCACTCCAGTCGGGGCGACAGAGTGAGACCCCGACTCAAATAAAGCAAAACACTTTCATCGAAGTGTTACCTCCATCCAGAAAATGGTGCGCCGTCTCGTGTGGACAGTGTGCTGAATTTTCACAAAGTGCACCTACCTGTGTAACCCAGAGAGAAGGCATGTCCCGCCTCCCAGAGCCCCCCTGCTGTTCCTTCCAGGCCCTGCCCCCAAGGGTCCTGACTCAGCTGCGTCTCAGGCTTCCCGAGTTCCAATACCAGGCGGCCTTGTTTTTTTTTTTAACCTTTTTTTTTTTGAATTGGAGTCTCATTCTGTTGCCCAGGCTGGAGTGCAGTGGCAGGATCACAGCTCACTGCCTTCCTTGCTCTGCGTTGTCTGTGAAATTCTGTCTTTTTCATGTGGCAACACTTTGTTCTTTTTTTTTTTTTTTTTTTTTGAGTTGGAGTCTCACTGTCACCCAGACTGGAGTGCAATGGCCGTTCCCCGCCACCGCAGCCTCGACCCGCTGGGCTCCGGCGATCCTTCCGCCTCAGCCTTCCAAGTAGCTGGAACTACAGGCGGGCACTACCACGCCTGGCTAATTTTTTGATTTATTATAGAGATGAGGTCTCGCCAAGTTGCCCAGGTGGGTCTCGAACCCGCGGGCTCAGGCCA
This sequence comes from Carlito syrichta, assembly GCF_000164805.1. Classification (NCBI taxonomy): domain Eukaryota; kingdom Metazoa; phylum Chordata; class Mammalia; order Primates; family Tarsiidae; genus Carlito; species Carlito syrichta. The sequence goes on from NW_007053845.1 coordinate 1,577, forward strand.
TCCACTCACCTCAGCCTCCCAAAGGCGCGAGATTACAATCTGAGCCACCGAGCCCGGCAACACTTTGTTCTTTTTAGCTGCTGAGTCGTGGCCCATTGAGGAATGTTCCAGAATTGGTTTATCCGTCCCACCGCTGGTGAGTTCCGGAGTTTCCATCTGGGGCTCCCGTAAGTGACGTTTTCTGGCCGCTGGGCTCCCGGTCCTTTTGAGACACGCTGCCTTTCCGCGAGTGGGAGTGCGGCTGTGAAGCGTGGGTGGGCGTGTGTTTGGTTTTCACAGCATGCTGAGATGTTTTCAGTCTCATCCGTGGTGGCTGCTGGGATTCCCAAGGCTCCCCGGCGGCCAGAGCCGTCCTCCCCGCCCCTCGCCTCAGCTGCCCACCCACCGGCCCGACCCTCAGGCTGGCTCTGTGCCGGGGCCCCTGACCCGAGCCCCAGGACCAAGCCCATCCAGGCTGCCGAGGAAGGGGCTGGGTTTTCGTCGGGCTGTGTGTGCACGCGTGGCCTTCCTGCCCTGGCTCTGAAACTGTTCCTTGCACAGGCCAGAAATACTCAGGCACAACTCTCTAAAAGGGGAAACATCTGCCCGGTCTTAGAGTGATTTAGAACGTTCCAGCCCGTGAACAGTGACTTACAGTCTGCGGTCCCACACCACGTGGGGCCGGCTTCACCCCGCCTCGGGTTCAGTGTGGACAATTTCGGGGGGGCTTCTGGGTTCTATACCGCGCGGGGTCCTGGCAGGCACACAGCAGGAGGGAGCAGTGACAAGCGTGCGTGTCTTAGAGCCAGGCCTCACCCCTGCAGTGACCCAAAACCCTTAGCTAGCAAGCTCTGCTCCAAACCTGCGGACATCAGCCCATTTAAGCCTTCCAGTGCCCGCCGGGGTAGGTGCGCACGTGTGTGTCATTTCCACCTTACAGACGAGGAAACCGCGGCTCAGAGAGGCTAAGCTGCTTGCCCAGGATCATACAGCTTCTAAAGGGCGGAGTTGCGATTTCAGGAGCCCACAGCGAGCCCTGCGCGATTGTGTCTCCTCATTTCAAAACCCACCCCTGCCCTCTGTTCTCAGCGTGGCCCCTGGTCAGTGGCTGAGCCCGGTCAGTGGCAACACTTCCTTGGCCCATGTGTGTGTGTGTGGAGACCAGCCAGACCCACAACCCGCCCCTCTCACCGGGAGACCAGACACCGACCCGTGCAAAAGTGCCGCAGACACAGGCCCCCACCGTCGAGAAGTGCAAGTCAGAGACAGCCGGGCTTGACGCGCCTCACCCCACCCCCGATGCCCCACCCCTCGGAGAGGTGGACGGCCCGAGGCCCCGGGCAGCCTTGACTCAGCCAAGGTCATGTGAAGTCCAGGGGGTCCCTGGCCCCCCTGCTCCCAGCCCAAATCACTTTGGACCCCTCAGGAAAGGGCAGTTTGTGGTCAGGAGGCCGAGGGGCCCTCATGCGTCGCTCAAGGACATCATCCCGACCCCGTTTCTTCCTGGGGAGCCTCAGATTTCGCCCAGGCAGGGAGGCGTGCTGGCCTTCGGGGAGGGAGGGAAGGAGCCCAGGCTTGAAAAGCCGCCTCCGGGGGACTTGCCCGCCAGCTGGGTGCCAGATTCCACTGAAGGCCCAGCCTTACCACGCGGCACACCCGGGGAACCGACCTGCGTGTCCCCCCAGCCGAGGTCGGAGTCCTTAGAAAAAGAGCCAGAGAGCCAGGCTCGGTGGCTCAGCTTGTCATCCCGCACCTTTGGGAAGCTGAGGTGAGTGGATTGCCTGAGCCCGCGGGTTCGAGACCCGCCTGGGCAACTTGGCGAGACCTCATCTCTACAACAAATCAAAAATCAGCCGGGTGTGGTAGCACGCGACTGTAGTTCCAGCTACTCGGAAGGCTGAAGCGGAAGGACCGCCGGAGCCCAGCAGGTCGAGGCTTCAGGGGCTGGGAGCGGCCACTGCACTCCAATCTGGACAACAGAGACTCCAACTCAAAAAACATATATATATTTATCAGACCTGAAAACTGAGCCTCCGGGGAGGTGAAAAGCAGCTGTGGACAGGTGCCTCGGCGGCTGGCACTCCCCCCAGGCTGCAGGCAGCAAGGGACTCTGGGGGGGGGCAGGCCGGCCCCCACCCCCGCCGGCTCCAAGGAGGGAGACTGTGACGGAGGAAGTGGAGGTTTCCTTAGAGGCTGGGACTCTCTTTCTGCGATGGGCGTCCGAGGCCCTGGGGGGACAGCCAGGGGCCCCTAGCCTGGGCTGTGGGCGGGGCTCGGTCAGGCAGCACTGAGCTCTGACCCGCCTCCCTCAGAGAGGTGCTCACATCTGTCCTCCGCCCCACGGCCAGCACAGTCCTCTCAGAAGCGGAGATCTGCTCATGGTCCCTCTTGCTTAAAATCCTCCTTGGGCTTCCTGGCTCCGGGGCCCGGGACGCAGACCCCACGTACCGCCTCCGCCATGTCTCCAGGAGCCCCAGAGACCTCCTGGGTCCTCACCCTCCGGGCGCCTGGGCCTTCCCAAGAGGCCCCACCCATGCACCCCAGGGCCTTTGCACGCGCTGTGGCCACTGTCCGGAACTTGTTCCTCTCCCCTCTGTGCCCAGTGAGTTCCTGCCTGCGCCTGGCACACACCACACCTCATGCTTCTGCGCTGCAGGCTGACCCTGCAGGCAGCCGTTCCAGGCCTCCCTGCCACCGACTCCCTTTAGGGACAGGGACTAGAGGGTGGGGGAGAGAGAAGCCAGGGTGTGTGTGTCTCTCACTTTTTCTGTCTCTGTCTCTGTCTCTCTCTGTCTCTCTCCGTGTCTCTCTCTATGTCTGTTTCTGTCTCTCCCCTGAGGCAGCGTCTCTGAAGGCGGCCTCACCTCTGTGGTTCCCACAGCAGCTCCTGCTCTCTCTGTCCTCTCTCTCCATCCCTCCTGCCTGCCTGGGGTGAGCCTGCCACCCCTGCCTGCCACCCCTGCCTGCCACCCCTGCCTGCTGTTGCCTGTCTGCCGTTCACCTCGTGGTGCCGGCTCTCGCCCCGGAGCTCCCCTCTGGCCCGGCTCAGGCGTCTCCTCCCAGCCTTCAGCTCTTGCGTGGGCGTGGGCCCTCACAGGTACCCACCTGACCCAGGCCGGCTCGGGCGCTCTGGCCTCTGCCAGCAGGCTCGCCTCCTTCTGGGTGCCCCCGGCTTCCGTGGCT
>NW_007053845.1:4758-8961 GCF_000164805.1 Carlito syrichta
GGGGGGTGAGGGCCCCCGGGCTGGCTCCACCCTGTGCCTCCAGCACCCCGGCCGAGGGCGACGCCTGCCACAGAGGGGCACACGGTGAGCACGCACCGGGGGGCGGCAGTGCAGGGACACGGAGGGCCGTGGGGAATTCGTCCCGCCAAAGCCACTCGCTCTGGGTGAAGCTTTCTCTCCTTCCTCTCAAGGTGACGAAGCAGATCGCTGGGAGAAACTCATCCGTTCAGCCAAGATCGATGGCGTGCCAGGTTGGAAGCTGGGTGGGGGGATGACTGGATGGCTGGATAGGTGGGCGGATGGATGGATGGATGGGTAAGTGAATGGATGGTTACGTGGGTAGATGGAGAGGTAGGTGGGCAGGTGGATAGATAGGTGGGTGGATGGTTAGGTGGGTGGATGGCTAGGGAGGTGGGCGGATGGATGGATGGATGGCTCCGCGGGTGGGTAGATGGATGGACAGGAAGGTGGATGGCCGGTTGGGCGATGGACGCGTTGGTCGGTGGAGGATACGAGGAGGGACGTGTTTACCCTGGCGAGGAGTCAGGCGGGGAAGGAAGGCGGGCTGAATTTAGAGGAAAAGTGCGGCCCCTCTTGGAGGAGCCGTGGGGGGGCCGGCAGGCCAGCGCACCCGAGACCCTCTTGCCGTGCCTGTGACACACACTGGAGCGCCAGGCTCTGAGCAGGACGAGGACAGGGACATCGGGATCTGGCCCGAGTCGCAGTTCCCTCTCGCTCACCAAGATGAGGGACTTGGTTGGCGAGACCGGCCCCAGCCGTGGCTTCGACAGCCCTTCCCCATGGCTACCCCACAATACCCCGATGAGAGGCCGAGGCCTGCCGACCCTGGGCCCGGGGTCGGGAGGTCCCGGACATCTGGCTGAAGGAGCATCCAGGGGTCCTCGGAAACACGGACGTGGGGCCATCTCCAACTGTGTCGTGCGAGGGCGGGAAGGGGCCTGAGGTCTAACTGTGTGTGCTTGGACTTGGCAGCCAGAGACCCGGGCCAGTCCTGACCTGTCACTCGTGGGCAGAACCTCCCCCAGCCTCCGTGCCCCGTCCGAGATGGAGCACCCCCTCTCCAAGCTGACATGAGTGCTAAGTTCAAAACACCCACAAAGAACACCCAGCAAGTGCAAGCCCCGGACACGTCAGCCCACTCAGTTAAAATCCAGGCCGTGTGCTGTGGCTCACGCCTGTCAACCCAGCACTTTGGGAGGCCGAGGCGGGAGGATCGCTTGAGCCCAGGAGTTCGAGACCGGCCTGGGCAACAGAGTGAGACCTCATCTCTCCAAAAAATAAAAACATCCCAGCTGAGGCAGGAAGATAGCCCGAGTTCCGGAGGCCAAGACTGCAGCAAGCTGTGATCGCGTCACAGCACTCCAGCCTGGGTGACAGTGAGACCCCGACTCAAAAAATAGAAAGATTCCCAGCAGGCCTCCATCATGCCAGAGGAGTTCTAGAACTCAGCATCGCGTGGCTTTAGAGCTACAAGATGCCGCCAGTGCCCAGTGTGTGACACCAGGCAGGGCCAGGCAGCAGCTTAGTCAGACACAGGATGTTTCTGTAGCAGAACGCAGATGTCTTCGGGCTGAGTGTGGGAACAGAGGCACAGAAAGCCTCGCGCCCGCTCAGGGCCGGTTTCTGTGGCCAAACAAGTCACGCCCAAACTCGGTGCTTGAGCCTCTGCGATTTTGGAATTGCAGATAAGGGAGGAACCCTGTAGAAAGACGCTGGTATCCAAAGGATGCCTTGGGAAAAAAATCGTGCTATGGCTGCCTTGGTCATGACTCAGAAGAAAGCCAGCCCTACATTGTTATTAGAAGGAAGGTTAAAATAGCTTTATTCGTGTCTAAGCTGGGCAAGGTGGCTCACACCTGTCATGTCAACACTTCGGGAGGCTGAGGCAGGAGGATGACTTGAGCCCAGGAGTTCAAGACCAGCCTGGGTAACATAATGAGACCTCGTCTCTACAAAAAAAAATACAAAAATTAGCCAGTGTGGTGGTGCACACCTATAGTCCTAGTTACCTGAGAGGCTGAGGTGAGAGGATCACTTGAGCCCAGGAGTTTGAGGCTGCAGTGAGCCATGATTGTGCCACTGCACTCCAGCCTGGGTGACAGTGAGACCCTGTCTCCAAAAAAAAAAAAAAATTATATACATGTCCATAGAGAAAAGAACGGAAGGCCGATCGTAGGCCCACCGACCTGGACACACGCACAGCGGTTTTCTCTTTTTGCTTGGGTATATTTCCAAAGCTTCTACCTTGAACCACGAAGAGTTTGCTCAGCTGATTTTTTTTTTAATAGGAGCTTTTAAATCTTTAAACGCCCAGAGCTTCGGTGAATGACCTTTTCGGGGGACAGTGGCAGGATATGGGTATGGTCTTCAAGGGGTGCTCCAGCCCTCCTTTGTCCAGAGTCTGCCTCTGGGAGCGCCCTTCTGAAGAGGGCATCTCGGCCCCAGTGCCCACCCAGCCCCAGTGGGCTCTCTCTGCGGGGACACCTCGGGGCCTAGCGCAGTGAATGCGTGGGGGGGCTGGCGGGCCGAGGCGGTGCCACAGAGGTCAGAGTCGCGGGCTGGGCTCCCAGCCACCCCTGCACAGGTGGCCGGCCATCTGCCCCGTCTCCTGCCTGAGCCACGTGTCCAACCCTCTTGAGTTTAACTTTGGCTGCACACGCGGCCTGAGCTCACGCCGCCAGAAAAAGAAGTGGCCGGCGGCGGCCAGCCGGAGGACAGCGTGGGGGTCACCTGTCCCCAGAAAGGAGCTAAAAATGACCAGGGACCTTGGAGAGTCCCTCTCTTCAGGCCCCAACCTACCTTTCCCTGCACTGGGTTCCTGGACTCAAGACTGGAGGCTTTCCAGGGCTGGACGTGCCCACGCCTTACCTGACACCTCGAAATACAGGTGCAGAGAGGTCAAGGGGTTTGCCTGGGCCCGCACAGCCTGACCATTCATTGATTCATTAAGTGAGCTCTCGGCCAGCGGCGGGAAGGACGCCCACGGAGCTCATAAATCCAGCCACGTGGACGCAAAACCTACGGAGACACGAGCCGCCAGCCCTGCCACCTGCCTGAGAGTGTCCGTGCACCCCGGGCCTCGGCCTCCCCATCTGTGAAATGGGACCATCAGCAGCCCGGGCTCTTAGCACTGGCAAGGGAGAGGAGATTTCACGGACGTGCCAGGAGCCGCGTTCTCCGACTCAGCTTGAGCGCCCTGTGCTGTTATTTCTGCCCACAACAGCCCTGCGTGGTCTGTACACACTCCTCTCGAAGGGAGGAGGTGGCCACGAAGGGCCACCGGTCAGCGTGCCCGGGCAAGCCCGGACTCGGACCTGGGTCAGGCTGATCCAGCTGGCCGCTCCCCCACCCCTCGTCCCCGATCTGCCTCCACCCTGAAGGGAACGTCCTGGCGCCTGTTCCCGGGGGCGGGGCCCAGCTGTCATCCGCCAGCTGCCAGGACCCCGGCGTGCCGCACCGCGTGCCAGGGCCACGGGCCGAGGTGGGGGAGGGACACGCAGCCTCTGACCCACAGGGGCGGGGAGGGGCGCCGGGGCCGGGCCAGAGCCCCGGGTACGGCGTGTTCTGGCCGCGCTCCGCCGCCTTGCGAGGCCTCCACCCTGACCGGCCCCCCTCCAGGCAGCCAGCCTGGCATGATGCCTGTGGGCAGAGCGGGGCCTTTCCCTCCGCCAGCCTGTGCCTCCCCCACACTGGTCTGAGTCGCTGTGGAAAGTCGCTTGTCCGGGTTCCAGGAGGGAAGCTGCCTGTTGCTGGTGGATCCTCAGGGGCTGGAGCCCGAGACACATGGCTTTTCGGCGCTGCATGAGCGTCAGCTGGAAGAATGTCGCGGGAAGAGCGCCTTAGAAACCAGGAGCCCAGGCTGGGTGTGACGGCTCAGGCCTGTTAGTCTAGAACTTTGGGGGGCTGAGGTGGGAGGACCACTTGAGCCCAGGAGTTTGAGACCAGCCTGGACAACACAGTGAGACCTTGCCTCCACAAAATATTAAAAACATTGCCGGGAGTGGTGGTGCGCACCTGTAGTCCCAGCTACTCGGGAGGCTGAGGTAGAAGGATCGCCCAAGCCCAGGAGGTTGAGGCTGCGGTGAGCTGTGATCGTGCCACGGCACTCCAGCCTGGGCGTCAGAGTGAGACTCCAACTCAAAAAATAAAAATAAGAAAAAAAGTCAGCCAGGCTCGGTGGCT
>NW_007053845.1:8981-9553 GCF_000164805.1 Carlito syrichta
GGATCGCCGGAGCCCAGCAGGTCGAGGCCGCGGTGGCCGGGAGCGGCCGCTGCACTCCGGTCTGGGCGACAGAGTGAGACTCCTACTCAAAACAATAAAAAAAAAATAGAAAAAGAGCCGTGGAGCCTGTCTTGTCTTCACCCTGAGGAGCCAACGTCCCGCGGAGGCGCGCCTCGCGGGTGGCAGCCGAGGGCGGACCGGTCACACGGTTGGGATGCCTGGGCCGCCTAAGGACGGCTTGGGGACCCTCCTCCCTGGCCACCCCGGGGCTGGGCTCTTGTCCCCTCCTGGGATGACGGCCTTGGCCTTGGCGACAGCCTGGAGCCGACAGGGGGCAGGGCTGTGGCCCCAACTGGGAGCGAACTGGCCGGGAAGGAGGCCCCAGGAGCCGTCAATCCAGCCCTGGGGACGCAAGACCTCCAAACGCACAAGCCGCCGGCCCTGGGGCCACCCGGGCCTCTGAGAGTGCTGACCTCTGAGCACTGGCGTGCATTCATTCAGCCTCAGGGCGGCCAGCTCAGAGCCACCTGGACGGGGGAAGCAGCGGGGGACATGGGAGGCCACGAGGGAGG
>NW_007053845.1:9825-13192 GCF_000164805.1 Carlito syrichta
AGAGCCGCCGGGTCACCCGTCCTGGCCCTGAGAGGGGCTTGGAAGAGGGGCTTGCTTCCACGCTGGGGAGGGCGGGGCGGCGGAAGAGGCGCTAGACTGGGGGGGGGCGAGAGAGACAGACAAGGAGAGGGGACAGAGATGCAGGGAGAGACGGATTCAGAGAAACAGAGGCAGAGATATAGAGACAGATACAGAGAGACCGAGGGGGACAGAGACAGACAGGCAGACAGATACAGAGCAAGTCGGAAATAAAGAGAGATACAGAGGCAGACAGAGACACACACAGAGGGACACAGAGACAGATGCAGAGACAGTGAGAGACAGACAGAGGGACACAGAGACACAGAAAGAGACACGCAGAGATACAGAGACAGGCACAGCCATGGGGAGAGACACATGCATAGAGCCAGAGAGAGACAGAGACCGACAGTGACGGGCAGGCGGGGACACGCACACACAGACACGGCGGCCCCGCCACTCCCGGGCCCCACCCTCACAGCTGGCACCGCCGAGGCGGCCCGGAGCCTGACGGTCCCCGGCTCCTGCGGCACGGGGCAGAGCTCATGCCCGGCCAGTGACGCGTCTCGACCCAAACCCGCTCCGGATGCTGCTCTGGGTCATGGGAAGCCCACGCGTGACACGCCCTTGGGCCAGCCACCCGCAGCCTGCGTCTGCGTCCTGGGACGACCAGGGCGAGCAGCATCACCTCTCTGAGCCTCGGTCTCCCTCGTCTGCGAGGTAGAGTCCGAGTGGCCCCTGGGGGGACATGGAGCTGTGACAACCAGGACGTGGCCCCTGCTGGGCCTTGGACGTGCCACCGGCTGACGCTGCTTGGCCGTGTGGACCTCGTCTACACAGCCAGGGCAGAGAGACTGGGTGGGCCACACACGGCGTCCTGTCCCCGCGAGGGCAGTCGCTGGCCACACGGCGGGAGCCTCGTTTCTGGGTGGGCCCCTCCGGACCCCGGCTCTGCCCGCCTAGGGAGCAGAGACCCCCACCAGCCAACCAGGCTTCCCGGCCCAGGCGGGACTCACGGATGCCACAAACTCGACACCAGGCGGAATCAAGCGGGTCCCAGGCTACAGGGTCCGGAGGTCGGGGCCAGGCCATGGGGGTCTCGGAGGCCGGGACCATGGGGGGTGGGAAACCATCTCTGTATAGATGGACTTCACGGAGGCACAATGTATGCCATGAGTGCTTCCGGCTGGGCGTGGTGGCTCACACCTGGAATTCCAACATTTTGGGAGGCTGAGGCAAGAGGATCGCTTTTGAGGCCAGGAGTTTGAGACCAACCTGGGCAACATAGCAAGACGGTGTCTCTAATCAAAAAAGAAAAGTTTTAATTATTTATTTGTTTATTTTTTGAGTTGGAGTCTCACTCCGTCGCCCCGACTGGAGTGCAGCGGCCGCTCCCGGCCCCCGCAGCCTCGACCTGCTGGGCTCCGGCGATCCTTCCGCCTCCGCCTTCCGAGTAGCTGGAACTACAGGCGCGCGCTACTATGCCCGGCTCATTTTTTTTTAATTTATTGTAGAGATGAGGGCTCACCAAGTTGTCCAGGTGGGTCTCAAACCCGGGGGCTCAGGCAATCCACTCACCTCAGCCTCCCAAGGTGCGGGATTATAGGCCGGGCCTATAATCCCTTCTTTTAGCCGGGCTAAAAGAAAAATTTTAAGTGAGTCTGACGCATGCATACACCCTGGTCGCTGCCACCCACGCAAAATAATCAGCATGTTTGCCCCATCACCCTGGGAAAGCACGAATCTCTCTCCCACCCAGTTTTGCCTTCTCCAGAATTTCTTGTAAATGGAGTCACACGGCTCTTTTCTTGTGTCTGGCTTCTTTCATTCAGCGTCATGGTTCTTTTTTTTTTATGGTGGTGCATGCCTGTTGTCCCAGCTGCTTGAGAGGCTGCAGGGCCGCCCAGGCTGGAGTGCAGTGGCACGGTCACCACCATCACGGCTCACGGCAGCCTTGGCCTGGGCTCAGGCGACCCTCCTGCCTCCGCCTCCCAAGTGGCTTGGACTGCAGGCGCCTGCCACCACGCCCAGCTAATTTTTTGACTTTTTTTCCGTAAAGACAAGGTCTCACTATGTTGACCAGGCTGGTCGCAAGCAATCCTCCCTCCTCGACCTCCCAAAGTGCTGGGAGGACAGGCGCTGGACAACACCTGAGCCCATGGTGCAGGCGAACACTCGAGCCTCATCCCCCGGCCTCCACGCCGGGGACAACTGTCCCCTCTCAGGCGGGCTTTTCATAGCTCTGCGGCCGGGCGAGACGGTGTCCCTGCGGCTCTGCCCCGGATGGGAGCCCAGGCTCCACGAGGAGGGCGGGTGTGGCCTGTCCAGGGTCCCCTGGCCCCGCTGGGAAGAAGGCCGCGTGGAGGCCAGTCCCGCAGGGATCTCCCCGAGGCTCTGACTCCAGGAGAAGAGGGGGTTAGGGAAACGCAGCCAAACATAGGCCGGGAAACCCGCTCTTGGCTGCCTGGTCCAGCCCCTGTCCCAGGTGGCCACCAGGCCTCTCCCACGGCCTCAGTCACTGACCTTGTGTCCTCAGCCTTCAGTGGCCACAGGCACACCTCGTCCTCATTCTTGACTTCTCCTGAGACCTCACTTTGGCTGCGTCTCAGCCTCTCCCCCCCGCCAACTTCCTGCCTGGAGGGGGGACCCATCTCCTCAGAGGCCTCCCAACTCCCAACACAACCCCCACAGACGCTGCCCCCGTGAACCCGCCAGCACGCTGCTGCCGCATCCGGTTTTCTAGAACTCTGAACTGTGCATGTGACTCTCCTGCTCTCAGACCATCTGTGGCTCCCTAGTGCCCCAGGAGAGGCAGTTTGAGGACTGGCTAAAAGTGGGATCCTGGAACCAGGCTGTCTGGGTTGGAATCCTGACTCAGCCCCCCACAAGCTGCATGGTCTTGGATGGTCATGCCACCTTGCTGTGCCTCAGTTTCTCCGTCTGTAGAATAGAACGAGGAGTGCTCCTCCCACCCGGTTATGGGCAGAGTGAGTGATGGGTGTCGAGTGTTTCGAGCAGCGCCCGGGGGTCTCACTGCAGGTAGTCAGCCCTGAGGACAGCGCCCACCTGCTTCTCGGTCTGGCCTCGGGCGCGGCGTCCAGGAGCCACCCCGGCCGAACGCACGGCCCCCTCTGGCCACCCCGCCACCACACGCTGCCTCCTCTGCCTCAAGTCGTCTGATGAGCTCAGGGCAGCGGACGCCCCCCACCCAGGCAGCGGGGTCGTCTACACTCGCATGTCTCAGGCAGGGAGGAGCCTCCAGTCCACACCGGGGCTGTCCCTGCAGGAGCGCCTTCTGGGCAGGGGGCCCTGGTGCGGGGCGCGGGCGACGGCGCAGCGGGCCTCCCCA
>NW_007053845.1:14103-14683 GCF_000164805.1 Carlito syrichta
AGACGGGGCCGGAGGGTCGGCACAGAGAGGCATGGAGACGCCCGCCGCTGGCCTTGGAGGGGGAAGGGTCCCCGAGCCGAGGAAAGCTGGCGGCCCAGAAACAGGAGACGGTGAAAGCCAGGCTCTCCGGACCCCCAGAAGGAGCCAGCCCTGAGAGCCCTCGGCTGCAGCCCTGAAGGCCGAGGTGGACTCCTGACCTCCCGGGAAATCAGTCTTCCATGTTTCAAGCCTCGAGGTGTGTGGCCACATGCTAGAGCAGCCACGGGACACTGGCACCAGGCCTTGGACACGGCCCCCGCTCCCCACCCCATGCACCTCCCAGGCTGCCTCGGGACAGCCCTCCACGCACCCAGAGCCCAGGTCCCGGGGAGGTCTTGGCCGGCCCCTCCCTGTGGGGTCTCATGGCCTCTGGGGCCCACGGCCATCATCAGGTCCGGTTTGGGCATCTCTTCCTCTCCAGCGCCCGGCATGGTGTGGGGCCCGGATGGTGCAGGCAAGGACTCCTGCTGTATACACTGAGCCAGCCGGGCTCGGTGGCTCAGCCTGTCATCCCGCGCCTTTGGGAGGCTGAGGGGAGTGG
>NW_007053846.1:0-1639 GCF_000164805.1 Carlito syrichta
AAAAAACCACTGGCTCAGGGTGGCTCACAAAGTGTAATCCCAGTACTTTGGGAGGCGAAGATGAGAGGATTGCCTGAGTCCAGGAGTTTGAGATCAGCCTGGGCAACTCAGTGAGACCTCATCTCTTCAATAAAACAAAAAATCAGACGGGCGAGGTGGCGCACGCCTATGGTTCCAACTACTTAGAAGGCTGAGGCAGAAGGTTCCCTTGAGTCCAGCAGGTTGAAGTTGTGGTGGCTGTGAAGGTGTCACTGCACTCCAGCCTGGGTGACAGAGTGAGACTCTGACTCAAAAACAAAAACAAAAAAACTAGAAAAAGCTTCGAGTACCTTTAAGAGATTGTTGGTAAGAATATGCATATGCAGCCAAGCACAGTGGCTCAGGCCTATAATCCCAGCACTTTGGGAGGTCGAGGTGAGAGGATTGCCTGAGCCCATGGGTTCGAGACCAGCCTGGGCAACTTGGTGAGACTTCATCTCTACAATAAATCAAAAAAATTAGCCAGGCATGGTGGTGTGTGCCTGTAGTTCCAGCTACTTGGAAGGTTGAGACGGGAGGATCACCTGAGCGCAGCAGGTCGAGGCTGCGGTGGCTGCGAGCGTGCCAGTGCACTCCATCCTGGGCGACAGAGTGAGACTCCAACTCAAAAAAAAAAAAAAGAATACGCATATGAAAGGTGATTCTGGTGAATTTTCAGATGGAAATAAAAAATACATAATTGGAAACTCAAATAAAGGTAATTCTTGTTATAAAGTGGCCAAAAATCCTTGGTTCAATATTGCTCCAGTGTTTTGTGAAAAAACTTGTTTGTGAGAAAAATGAATATTGATTGATTGATTGATGAGTTGGGGTCTCACTCTGTTACCCGGGCACGATCATGACTCACCGCAGCCTCAAAGTCCTGGGTTCAGGAGATCCTTCCACTTCAGCCTCCTGAGTAGCTGGGATTATAGACCCTTGCTACCATACCTGGCTAGCTGAGGTGATTTATAAGCAAAATGTTGAGCGTATGGCCTGGATTCTCCTTGCTACTCATAGTAAAATGTGTGAAGAGAGAGAGATATTGAGGGAGGAATTGTTCAACTAAAAGAAAAGATAAATGGAAGATGTGGAGAATTTTCAGTTTATCCATATTGCAAAAACCTGAGAAAGCATCTTCTGGAGAGAACACCAAGGGTGTGGCTGGAACACTATTTAACAAAGAACTTATGGGTACAAAATTAGCTGGGCGTGGGGCACGTGAGATGGGAGGATCCCTTGAGCTCAGGAGTTTGTGGTTACAGTGAGCCATGATTGTGCCACTGTATTCCAGTGGGAGAGACAGGGTGAAAAAAAGGAGAAAGAGAGAGAGTGAGAGATTTTGGGTGCAACTCTTGGATTGAATCAGCCATATCAGCAGAAGCCGAGAATAGAGATAGTGTTATATAAGGAGAAACACTGCCAGCTTGGACTGAAAGGGACAGAGATGGGACAAAGAAAGAAAGGTTGTTATGGCACAAAAGAGCCATTTGGGTAAGAATATGCATTATCTGGAAAAAAACTAGAAAAAGCTTCGAGTACCTTTAAGAGATTGTTGGTAAGAATATGCATATGCAGCCAAGCACAGTGGCTCAGGCCTATAATCCCAGCACTTTGGGAG
>NW_007053846.1:2182-3589 GCF_000164805.1 Carlito syrichta
GATGGGGGCCATCACGCAGGGCCGGAGCGAAGCTGCCACCCCAGTAGGCCTGGAGGGCAGACTAACCATCAAAAAGGATTACTCTTGGGCCTTAAAATCTGGTGGAAGGCCGGGCGTGGTAGCCCAAGCATGTAATCCCAGCACTTTGAGAGGCTGAAGCGAGAGGACTGCCTGAGTCCATGGGTTTGAGACCAGCCTGGGCAACTTGGCAAGACCTCAACTCTACAATAAATCCCAAAAAGTAGCCAGGCATAGTGGCTCATGCCTGTAGTTCCAGCTACTTAAAAGGCTGAGGCGGAAGGATTGCCTGAGCCCAGTAGGTCGAGGCTGTCATGGCCATGAGCATGCCACTGCACTTCGGCCTGGGTGACAGAGTGAGACTCCAACTCAAAAAAAAAGATATACGATTGGCCAATAAGCATATGAAAAAATGTTTCACTAATAATCAGAGAAACACAAGTCAAAACTACTATGAAATATCAACTCCTACCCACTAGGATGTCTACTATAAAAAAACTAGAAAACTAGAAAACAAATGTTGGCGAGAATCTGGATTATGGAACCCTTCTGCACGGTTAGTGGGATTATAAAATGGTGCAACTGCTATGGAACAGTATGGAAGTTCCTCAAAAAAGTTAAAAATAGAGCTACTGTATGATCTAGAAATCTCACGTCTATTTCCAAAAGAACTGAAGCAAGGTTTGAGGAGAGAACAGCACGCCCATGACCCCAGCCCTATTCACAATAGCCAAGAGGTGGAAGCAAACCAAGTATCCACTGACCCATGCATGGATAAACAAAATCTCTTTAACAATGGAAGATTATTCAACCTTAAAAGGGAAGAAAATCCCTTCACAGGCTGCAACATGGCTGTACCCGGAGGACATTATGCTAAGTGACATGAGCCAGTCACAAAAGACAAGTACTGTATATCACATCACTTATGTGAGCTATTTGCAGTAGTCAAATGACTAGAAAGAGAAAGTAGAATCTGGTTTACTGAGTGTTAGGGAAGAGAAAAAAGGAGAGTTATTGTGTAATGTGTACAGTGTTTCAGATTTGCCAGATGAAAAAATTCTGGAGAGCTATTTCACAGCAATGTGAATATACTTAATGTAACTGAACAGCATACTTAAAAATGGTTAATGTGTTAACTAAGTTGATTGTGATAATCATTTCATAACATACATGTATACAAAATCATCATGAGAGGCTGGGTGTGGTGGCTCAAGCCTATAATCCCAGCACTTTGGGAGCCTGAGGCGAGAGGATTGCCTGAGCCCACAGGTTTGAGATCAGCCTGGGCAACCTCGTCTCTACAATAAATCAAAAAATGAGCTGGGTGCAGTAGTGCATGCCTGTAGTTCCAGCTACTTGGAAGACTGAGGCGGAAGGATCACCTGAGCC
>NW_007053847.1:0-1001 GCF_000164805.1 Carlito syrichta
AAAAAAAAAATAATTAATCATAATTTTATGTTAGCCTGTATCCCTGAAGTGTAACCTTCACAAGTATTTCTAGCATTAGAAAAACAAATTTAAATTTTGTACTAGAATAAGAAAACCGGAAAACTTGCAAGTATTCTTTGAGGTAGAAGTACATAGATTATTATTTAAATTATCCTAGAATGGTGATCATGTAAGTTCTGAATATTAAAATAAAATATGCTATTTTCACAAATCTGTAGGACTATATCTGCTCGAGAGAACTGAGAATCCAGGGGAAAGTCATTCTAATATTGGCAGCATCTGCTCCTATTTTGTGAAGTCAGCACCCTTCCTTTAATTGTCTGAATCTTAATCTCCAATAAGCATGTGCAGTATTTTTCCACTAACTCATAACATACCTGAAAGCCTGCAGAATTTAACATCACAAAATGAGATTATGACTTCTAAAATCTGCTGACTTGGTCCAATGTCCCCTTTTTCTCCACTTTGACCAAATGATACAATAATTCCTTTTACCTAATCTGTGTGATTGTGTTTTCAATATGTTTACCACCAGCATAATCGGGGGGGCATTTGGTACCTAGACGCACTGAACCAGTATCTGTGAGGGTAAATCTACAATTTAAAAACTTCTTATGTAATGATTATGGACATTATGATTGTTCTTTACCAATCATTCTCAAAGTGTGGTTTTGGGCCAGTTGGTCCTCCATATGATTTTGACGCATGTTGAAGTTTGAGAATCTTTGTACTATGGATATAATTAGTTGCTTCTGCAAAGATGACCTGCATTTTCCAAGAAAATTGAAATGGTAATAAATTGTTTTGACTATCTTTGACAAACTATTTCAAATAATCAGAATAATTCTGATTATTTGAAATGGTTTTTTTTCAAATAATCAGAACTTCAGATTTTTTTGATAAATGACTGAGGAAATTACTTAATTGTTACTTCATCAAACATGAAGAAACAAAAGTTATGGTTCTATTTTAGTAGTGCT
>NW_007053848.1:0-978 GCF_000164805.1 Carlito syrichta
TATTGCCCGAGGTTTCTGAAGTTCCCTGGAAAAAAAGACTTTTAGGTTAATGCTCTTTTCACAATGTTTAAAGTACATTGTCATAAGCTATGTAACAACAGCACCAGGGGCAGAGTCTTCCAAAAAAATTCAAATAAGTAAACTTCTTGCCCAAACATCTGGGTACCACTCAATTAGTTAATAACATCTCAGTACATTATTACATGAAGATGTGTTCTTATGCATTAGTTATAAAAATGTCACACGATTTTTACAAATGAGTCCTATATAAATACATTTTTGCAAATCAAACACTCTTTAAATATACTTAAAGAAATTACTACTTAAAGGAAGGCTGGTACAAATTATATTTTACATCTAAGAAGACTATTGGAAAAAATAAATAATTGCTCCCTAGTTCATGAGTCCAAGTCATTTTTGTAAGTCAAAATGTGGACTTTGTGGAGGCTTTACAACCACCCAAACAAGATAACAGAATCTTACTCTTGGAAGGTTTATATTCTTTTTATTAACAAAGTCATGAATCAATAAAAAAGGTAAAGCTAGATCTTTAAATACTAGAGAATGCTCTTTCCACAGTATTACTTCTTTCCCTGTTTTTGTTTTGTTTTGTTTTGTTTTGTTTCCATTTGGTAAAATAGCAAACAGAATATTTTTAGTTTACTTATACTGAGTTTTCTTTGGCCAAATTATCTTTTAAAACAAAATAGTCATTTGAAAGGATTGATTATTATTACATTTTAAAATTCTATTTGCAGAGTAGAATTGTGGTTGCCAGGGACTTGAAGGAGTTGGAAAAATAGAGAGATGTTGGTCAAAGGGTAAAACTTTCAGTTATGACAGGGCACAGTGGCTCACACCTGTAATACCAGCACTTTGGGAGGCCAAGGCTGAAGGATCACTTGAGCCCAGGAGTTCAAGACCACCTCAGCAACACAGAGAGACCTTGTCTCTACTACTTGGGAGGCTGAGGGGGAA
>NW_007053849.1:0-43090 GCF_000164805.1 Carlito syrichta
AAAGAGAGAGGGAGAGAGAGAGGGAGGGGAAGAAAGAGAGAGAGAGAGAGAGAAAGAAGGAAGGAAGGAAGGAGAGAGAGAGAGAGAGAGAAAGAGAGAGGGAGAGAGAGAGAGAGAGAGAGAGAAAGAAAGAAAGAAAGAAGAGAAAGAAAGAAAGAGAGAAAGAAAGAAAGAAAGAAAGAAAAAGAAAGAAAGAAAAGGTCTGAGAGGGAGCCGGCAGGCAGGGCGAGTCAGAGCTTCGCCCGGTTCGAGATCAGGCACCCTCACTGATGTTTTGTGCCTCCCGCCTCCTCTGGCAGCTTCTGGCTACGGCCATTCCCTTTCTTATAGTATTATGGTAAATGCTCAGGGTCTGCGTAAGGGTGAGGAAGTCTTTCTCACAGTGCTTTCTCCCAGTGACTTTTTATTCAGTCTCCCACAGGACATTTGTGTAGTTCTATAGTTCTTTCACAATCACAGTGGTTTCAAGACTTGCTTGTTCCTCAGGAAGGCCCTCTCTACGCTGCCGGACACACAGCGGGCGCTTAGGAAGTCTTTGTCAAGTGAACACACAGTGGCCCTTGGAGATCAAACTTAAAATATCAGCTTTTTACGTTGAAGAGCCAAGCCCAGGAAGTTCAGGAGCGTGGTGCAGAGGACACAGAGGCTTTAACTTCTAGTTCTTTGTCCTTGCCACCATCCCTGCTTATTAGTACACAATGAGAGTGATGGTTTGTGCATCTATCCAGGGATTAAAAGGAAAATAAGTTGGGTGGAAGGCAGTGGTACTTAGCAGGGTGATTTTTGCCCCCTTCTCTCACTTTCTTCACCTTCCCACAGGTAGGAGGGAGGGGAGGCCAACAACGTCTAGAGACATTTTGGGTTGTCACAACTGAGGTGAGAGTGTAAAGTCATCTAGTGGGTAGAGGCCAGGGAGGCTGATAAACATCCTACAAGGCACAGGGCAGGCCCCAAAGCGAAGAATAAGCCAGTCCCGAAAGTCAGTCGTGTTGAGGCTGAGAATGTAGTCGAATCTTAAGAAAAGACCCTAGTCAGACGCGGCGCCATAGCTCGCACCTGTAATCCCAGCACTTAGGGAGGCCGAGGTGGGAGGATCGCTTGGGGCCTGGAATTCAAGACCATCTTGGGCAACGCAGCCAGACCCCCAGCCCATGTCAACAGCCAACGCCTCTCCGACCAGAGTGAGGCTTTTGCGTTTCTTCTCTCTCGATCCCTTGGTCTGGGCAAGGGAAAGGCAGGCGGTGGCCGTGGTGGCTTCCAAGTCGCCAGCAGGGGGCAGACGTGGCTCGCCTGACGGGGACACCGCGGCCGGCTCTGCCTTCCAGGGGAGGCTGAACCGCCGCACCCGCAGGCATCAGCTGATGGACCCACGCTCCTGGCCATTTTCTTCCTCTGTGCCGTAATGGCCATGATTAAGGTCGTCTCACTCAGTGAGAATTCTGAGTCTCGAAAGACTCGGTGTCTCCTTTTTTTGGGGACACAACTATTTTTAGGTGATTTGAAAATCTTTCTTGAAAGATTTTATGACATGTTTTTTTTTTAAAAATTAAAAACAATGCATCCTCACTAAACAAATGTGAAAAAAAAAAATGAAACCACATTATTTATTTTTTTAA
Organism: Carlito syrichta; assembly: GCF_000164805.1. Lineage (NCBI taxonomy): Eukaryota > Metazoa > Chordata > Mammalia > Primates > Tarsiidae > Carlito > Carlito syrichta. Next base: position 1,617 of record NW_007053849.1, read on the forward strand.
GCTGGGTGGGGGATAGGGGGGGTCTCACTGCTGCCCAGACTGGAAGCTGCAGTGGTGTGATCACGGCTCACCACAGCCTCATCCTCCTGGGCTCAGGAGATCCTTCTGCTTCAGCCTCCTGAGTAGCTGAGACTACAGGCACGCGCCACCACGCCCGGCTAATTTTGTGATTCTCTGTAGAGTTGAGTCTCGCTATGCTGCCTAGGCTGGTCTTGAACCCCTGGGCTCTGGCAATCCTCCCATCTCGGCTTCCCAAAATGTTGAGATTATAGGCGTGAGGCACCGCACCCAGCCTAAAGCACTTTTGTTTTTTGAGTTGGAGTCTCATTCTGTCGCCCAGACTGGAGGGCAGTGGCACACTCCTGGCCATCACTGCCTCGAACCTGCTGGGCTCAGGCAATCCTTCCACCTCAACCTTCCAAGTTGCTGGAACTACAGGTGCGCGCTACCATGCCCAGCTAATTTTGATTTATTGTACAGACGAGGTCTTACTAAGTTGCCCGGGCTGGTCTGGAAACCCACAGACTTAGGCAATTCACTCGCCTCGGCCTCCCAAAGTGCTGGGATTACAGGCTGAGCCACCGAGCCCGGCCTAAAGCACATTTTTAAAAACTACTCAGAGATGTCTATGGTTAGTTGTGTTTTTTTTGGTGGTTTTTTTCTTCCCATCTCTTTTCTATTAAAACTTCTGAAATGTATTTGTAGCAATGACACATAGGGGGCCCTTGACACCCTGAGAAATTTATAAATATACTGTGCTTTCTTGTCTTTGTGCCTTTGCTCCCAGATCAACCAGGAACATTTTTTTCCCCTGAAAATCCAAATCCTAGGTATTCTTCAAGGTCAAGCTCGAATGTCTTGCTTGATTCTTCCTAGCAAGAATTGATCTATTTTCTCTGTGCCACTGTGTCTGTGACTCTCTTACGGCAATTGCCACCTTCTGCCTTATATTACGATTTTTGAATCTTCCTACTAAGTCTTTTATTTTTTGGTGACAGGGTCTTGCTGTGTGGCTGGGCTAGAGTACAGTAGCGATTTATAAGTGCCTTCATAGCACACTACAGCCTCGAACTCATGGGCTCAGGAGATCCTCCTGCCTCAGCCTCCCGATTTGCTGGAACTACAGGCATGCACTGGGGAATCTCACCTCATCTCTCTGTCTTTCACAGCATCAACATTGGGTCATCGCATAGTAAATACTCATAAGTATTTGTGAAAAGAAAGAAGTTGGGGGGGGGAGAGGAAGAAAAAGAGGAAAGAGAAAGGGAGGGAAAAAAGAGGGAGCAAAGGAAAGAAAGAAATTGCTTCATTATTATAAGTTTTTGAAGGTGGGAAGGCATTATTCCAGCTTCACGGAGAGTACAAGTGCCGGCTCATGTTTGGTGGAATTCTCTCCAATCAGAAGACTCAGAGTTTGGTCATTGCTGTGGGTTGAATTGTGTCCTCCAAAATGATAATTTGAAGTCCTAAGCCCTGGTACCTGTGAATGTGACCTCATTAAGCAACAGCGTTGCCAGGTGCAGTGGCTCCTGCCTGTAATCCCAGCACTTTGGGAGGTGGAGGCGGACGGATTGCTTTAGCCCAGGAGTTCGAGACCAACCTGGCAACATAGTGAAGCCTCGTCTCCGCCCCCTACAAAAAAAATTTTTTAGTAGAGCATGGTGGTGTTTGCCTGGAGTACCAGTTACTCAGGAGACTGAGGTGGAAGGATCCACTGAGCCTAGGAGGTCGAGGCTCCCTGAGCCGCCCTCGTCATTATGCCCACCTGGGGTGACAGAGTGAAAACCTGTCAAGAAAGAAAGGAAGAAAGGAAGGAAGGATGGAAGGAAGGAAGGAAGGAAGAAAGAAAGGATAGAGAGAGAGAGAGAGAGAGAGAGAGAGAGACAGAGAGATACAGCGTCTTTGCAGACATAATCCAGTTAAGATGAGGTCATACTGGATCATAATGGGCCCTAAATCCAATGACACATGTTCTTATAAGAAGAGGGTGATTTGGACAGAGAGACACACTTGGGGGAGGAGGCAGACATTGGAGTGATGCAGTTACCAGCCAAAGAATGAAACCTGGAATGAAAGAAGCTGGAAAGGCAAGGAAGGATTTTTCTTGGTGCCTTCAAAGAGAGGATGGCCCGGCTGACACCTTGATTTCATACTTCTAAGCTTTAGAACTGTGAGAGAATATATTTCTGTTGGTTTATGCTACCTAGTTTGTGGTAACTTGTTGTAGCAGCCATAGGAAGTAAATGCATCATGTTAAAAACTCTTAGTGATGGACGTGGCGGCTCACACTTGAAATCCCACCTAGCAGTTTGGGAGGCTGAGGCAGGAGGATTGCTTGAGCCCAGGAGTTCAAGACCAGCCTGGGAAACATAGCAAGACCTCGTCTCTATAAAAATTTTATCTGGGTGTGGTGGTGCATGCTTGTAGTCCCAGCTACTTGGGAGGCTGAGGTGGAAGGATCACCTGAGCCCAGGAGATCAAGGCTGTAGTGAGCCCTGATCATGCCACTGTATTCCAACCTGGGCAACAGAGTGAGCTCTGAATTAAAAAAAAAAAAAAAAAAAAAAAAAAGTCTTACGTGACAACAGGTTCCACCTGGGGAATGAAGGGAAGCCCTTTGTATATTGGAAAAAGGTGGAGATTTCAAGGAGATAAAGACAGTTCTTTTTTTTTTTTTTTTTTTTTTTTGACTTGGAGTCTCACTCTTGTCGCCTAGGCTAGAGTGCAGCGGCACGCTCACGGCCACCACAGCTTTGACCTGCTGGGCTCAGGAGATCCTTCTGCCTCAGCCTTCCAGGAAGCTGGAACTACAGACGCATGCCACCATGCCCAGCTAGTTTTTTTTAAAAAATGATTTATTGTAGAGATGAGGTGAGGGTCAGATAGAAGAGGTTGTTTGATGGGTTCAAAGGTAGCTTCCAGTTGTTTCTTTGCCAAAATTTTAACACAGGCAAATCCCTCTTTTTCCCTAATTTTTATTTCAAGGTCTTAGGCCTTCTGGGGGGAGCTTTGAAAAATGTTACAAAAGTTTAGCTAATTTCTCCTGTCATCAACTGTGACTATACTAGTGCACATAACAGTGGTCAGTGTCTTCTTGGCTTCTAAATAGTTTCTGTTGTACCGCAAAATGTCACAACAGATGTTGTGAAAAGCTCAAAAAATGGTAACCACCAAGATCAAGCTCTTGGAAAGAAAATAAGGACATAATGTACTGGAGCCATTCATTTATTCATTACTATCCAAAGGGTCTTACAAGATTCTGTGGGTTGAAGTATTACTGGAAAAAATATTGCCAGAGTAGGGGAAGGAATTTCACCTCTTGAATAAGAGCAAATGTTTCCCCTCGCCCCTATGTCTCAGGTATCTTAGGTGGTCTTATGGTCTCAAGGTAGAGAGATCAATTCCGATAAAACAGCTTAGGACAAAACAACTTGCTGGAGCGGGGGTGGTGGTGGTGGTGGTGTAGGTGAGACTGCTTGATTAATGTCATCACCACTTCCCACGGCAGGAAAAATAAGTCAGTATCACCTAGATGCTTTTCTTTAGGCTCCCACGGTAGCCTTTATGTGCCTCTAGCTTGGCATGAATAATGATGCGAATGACGACAGGGGTAAGACTGGAACAAAAATAACCGCAAACACGATTTCTTCCAGAAAGAATTTTAGCCTTGGCACCCAGCAGTGTCTAGTACACAGTATCCACTCAATGAAAGTTTGCTGAGCCGGGCTCGGTGGCTCAGCCTGTAATCCCGCGCCTTTGGGAGGCTGAGGTGAGTGGATTGCCTGAGCCCGCGGGTTCGAGACCCGCCTGGGCAGCGAGACCTCCTCTCTACAATTAATCAAAAAATCAGCCGGGTGTGGTAGCGCATGCCTATAGTTCCAGCTACTCGGAAGGCTGAGGCGGAAGGATTGCTGGAGCCCAGCAGGTCGAGGCTGCGGTGGCTGGGAGTGGCCACTGCACTCCAGTCTGGGCGACAGAGTGAGACTCCAACTCAAAAAAAAAAAAAAAAGAAAGTTTGCTGAAGGAAAGAAATAAATGAATTAATGCATTAAAGGAAGTGGATTCCTCATTGCAGCGTCCTTCGTTGCTTTGTAACTAAGCTTGTTTCTGTAATTCCCTGGTAAGATGCCTAGAAGTGAGGGAGACCCAGTGAATAATGACACTATATGACCAGAGTCATTAATTTACGGTAGTCATGAGTTTTGGTTTTCCCCATATGACCTCCCAGGGTTTCTGGTTCCTAAGCATGTTAGTGGGCTTGTATTTTATCCTAGACAAAGATTTCAGGGGTACTGTGATTGCCATTGTCATAGTAGAGAGCAATGACTGAGACATTTCTGTACTCAGTTTCTGGCAAGTCTCTAGATTCATTTCTCATTTGGCTAAAAATAATATTGCCACTTAAATATTTCCTGACCTTATGGCTTAATACTAAATGATTTAAGCTCAATATATTTTTTGGGGCACCTACTATGTGCTAGGCATTTTTTTTTGAAAGCAGGATTTACTGAGAGGACAGGAAAGCTCCCACAGTGGGAAAGGACCCGAAGGGATTGCCCGTGCCAGGCACTTTAAGACGTTGAAGATTTTTTTTAGCGAGCAAAATGTCTCCATGATGCTTAAATTCTGGTGGTAAAGGAGTGATGATAAACAAAAATATAAAACAATGTCAGATGTTGGTAAATGCTGTGAAGGTGGAGAGAGATGTCAAGGAAGATTTCTGGGTTGCAGGTGAGCGTACCCTTGATAGCTACAGGGAGATAAGGAGAGATCTATTTTGAGGGACAAAATCAAGAGACCTGCTTTAGCCATGTTGAATTGGAGATGCTTATTAGACCACCGAACACCATTTTCTCCTGATGTCAGATTTATATCTATGTGCATCTCTGTGTGTGTACATGTGGGGTGTATGTGTGTGTAAATAATGTAAAGACATGTAAAGAGAGCAGGCAGTCAGAAAACCAGGACCCAGAGAAAGAAAAAGAAAAAGCTGTATGACCTTGAGCAAGTAGCTTAATGTTAGTGGACTTTATTTTATCTTTAAAATAAGAGGGTTGATCAAGGTTATATCTTGCTACTGTTTGTAGGTCCTGTGAGTCTGGGTTTGTGAGTTCCTACCCTATAACCCTAGACCCTTACAGCAGCTACTAAGCAATGTAGTTGCCCTAAGAAGGTCATCAGCATCCTAAGCTTTTCATGAAGCCGTGGTTGTTTGGGAAAAGGATACAGTGCTTTGTCTGACACATTCATGCTCCATCAACTATAGAAACAGCATGATAGATTCATAGTTAAAGGAGTTTTGGGGTGTGGTGGCTCATGCTTGTTATCCCACCAGGGTGGGAGGATTGCTGAGCCCAGGAGTCCCAGACCAGCCGGGGCAACATAGTGAGACCTCATTTCTAAAAACAAAAACCAAACCAACAAAAATACATATATATATATATGCTGAGTGTGGTGGTGTGCACCTGTAGTCCCATCTATTTAGGAGGCTGAGGCGAAGGATCACTTGAGCCCTGGAAGCGGAGGTTGCGATGAGCCGTGATTGTGCCACTGCACTCCAGCCTGGGTGACAGAGGGAGACCCCTGACTCAAAAAAGAGGGGAGAGTTTTTCATTACTGTGTGGACTAATTCTTCACTAGTGGTTGGGTTGTGGTTGTTCTGCACTCAAGGTGCAGCGCTGTGGCCCTGTTATGAGGGAAGCCACCTCTACTGCTGGAGAGGAAAGGTTTCATCCCAAGGGTGACATTACGCATTCAGGTGATCACCACCACCCCACCTACAGTGAGACTACTTACCATAGGGGCACACACCTCGACTGTGAAATCCAGGGCTGATCTCAGTTTTTACATGGCTTGGCTGTATGATGTCATGCGGCGTCGCTGCTGAGACTCCCACAGAGCCCACCTCCGACCCCGGCCTCTCCACCCGCTCTCTGCTTACTCCCCTGAGTCCTTCTGCCTGTGTCGTTGGCTGACTTTTCCTCTTTCCCTACTTCCTTAAATATAGTGCTCTCTCCATAAGGTTCTGTCCTTGGTGTTTTGTTTCTTCTGTCTTATTTTCTTTCTGTACACACTTTCTGGGACATGCTATTTTCTTTTGGCCTTCCCTCCCTTCACCGCTTAGGTGATATTCATTCCTAATAATAATTCAACTCTGACCTCTCTTAGGAGCTTCCTATTTTTAAATAATGATTACGCATCTCTCTGTGTGGCTTTTGGGTTCCTCCAATAGAGGAGGTCCAAAATTGAACTAATCCCTCCCCTCCGAAACTGGGGTTTTTGTTTTATCTTTCTGCATCTTGCTCAACTCCATTATTATTATTATTATTATTATTATTATTATTATTAATAACTTTTTGAAGTCTATCACCCAGGTTGGAGTGTAGTGGCACGATCAGGGCTCACTGCATCCTCAACCTTTTGGGTGCAGGCAATCCCTCCCTCTCAGTCTCTTGAGTAGCTGGGACTACAAGCACGTGTCACCACACCCGGCTAATTTTTTGATTTTTGATTGTGTAGAGACAAGATCTCACTATGTTGCCCAGGTTGGTCTCAAACTCCTGGGCTCAAGCAGTCCTCCCACCTCGGTCTCCCAAAGTGCTGGAATTACAGGAGTGAGTCATCACATCCCCCAGCGTAATTCCATCATTGAATCACTCAAGTGAGGAGTCTGAGTCTCAGAGTCAGTTTCTTAACTTTTATCTTGTTCATCGCGTTAGTCAGGCTCCAATTGACCCCTCATTATCCTCACTTTCTTGTATCTACATCTTTTATGGGGTTCCCTCTATAATGTATCATGGCTGGTCTGTGTGACCAAAGAATATGTGAGGAGTCATGGCATGTGATTTCTAAGGCTAGATCTTAAGAAACATTGTTACTGCATTATGTTTTCTTTTGGGTCACTTACTCTGGAGAATACTAGCTGCCACGTCACAAGGAAGGTCCACATGGTATGGAAAAAAATCCTCTTGCCAACAAGTCAGCATCGAATTCCCAGCCATCTTGGAAGTGGATCTGCCAGCCCCAGTCAAGCCTTCACATAACCGCAGCCCTGGCCAACATCTTGACTGCAACTTCACGTGAGTGCTTAAGCCATAATCGCCAGCTAAGCTGTCCTTGAACTTCCTGACCTACAGAAACTGGGAGGTAATGCATATGTATGGTTTTAAGCTGATAAGTTTTGGGAGTAACTTGTCACATAGGAGTAAATGACTAAAACATTTATAAACCACACTTTGTACATCACTCAATTCTTGTTGATATTGCAATCGGAATTTTTTTTTAAGTATAGCTCATTTTCTTCCCCTCCACTCTTATTGCTCTCACGTTAGGCCTGTATCATCTCTTTTCTGGACTTTTGCAATCTCTCCCTATTGGTTTCATTGCCTGTAATTAACGTCTCCTACTTCTAATTCATCCTCCAAATTGCCATCACTTATCTTTTTTAAAATCGAAATCTGATCATGCGGCTCTCCTGCTCTGTTAGGATAGCCTGCAGTTTTTCTGCAGTAATAAAAAAGAAACCTACAAATCAAAGTGGCTAGGACAACAAAGGTTTATTTCTTTCTCCTGCCACGAGTCCAGTGTCATTCAGCAGGAGGCCTCTGCTCATTGTAATCACTCAGAAAACCAGGCTGACAGAAAAGCCACTATCTTAAAATTGTCACTGGCTAGAAGTCAAAGAGAATGTGGAAAAACATTCATTGGCTCAGAAAGTTCTAGCTAGAAGTTGGCTTCTATTCATCACTTCTGTTCATTTCATTGACTAAAATGAGTCACATGATTACTTCTAATTTCACGCGGGCAGAGAAATTCTGTCCTATCATGTACCTGCTTACAACTTTTGGCTGGGTCTGCCTTGCCTTTGGATTGAAGTCCAACTCTCTTTGCAGAGCATGCGAGGTCCTTAGTGATTTGGGCTCATACTGCTTTTTTAATGTCATCTCCTGTCACTGCACTCTGCTCCTGTTACACTGAATTACTCTTCTTTCTAGAATATTCTACATACTTTCTTGCATCTGGCTTTGTACATGTTGTTCAATTTGCCTGGCAGACACCTATTCATCCCTCAAGGTCTTATTTTTCCTTCATGAGGCCATCTCAGAACTCCCCCAATAGTCACTCCTTCTTCTTTGATCCATTCCTCTTTGCAAATACCTCTGTTATAGCATATAGTTTTTTTTTTTTTTTGAGTCGGAGTCTCACTCTGTCACCCAGACTGGAGTGCAGTGGCCGCTCCCGGCCACCGCAGCCTCGACCTGCTGGGCTCCGGCGATCCTTCCGCCGCAGCCTTCCAAGTAGCTGGAACTACAGGTGCGCGCTACCACGCCCGGCTGATTTTTTGATTTATTGTAGAGATGAGGTCTCGCTGCCCAGGCAGGTCTCCAACCCCCGGGCTCAGGCAATCTACTCACTTCAGCCTCCCAAAGGCGCGGGATTACAGGCTGAGCCACCGAGCCTGGCTAGCATATAGTTTGAAAAAAAATCTCATCATAGGAAGTTGTTTATTTTCATGTCTGTCTCTTCTCAAGTCTAGAGCTCCTATAGGATCGGGACAATGTCTTACCTTTGTGTGGCTTGTGGCAAGTACAGAGCTTAGCATATAGTAGTTTGAGAAATATTTGTTGAGGCCAGGTGGCTCATGTTTATAATCCCGGAACTTTGGGAGGCCAAGGTGGGAAGATCACTTGGAGGCTGGTGATTTGAGACCAGCCTGGGCAACATAGTGAGACCCTATCACTACAAAAACTTTTAAAAAATTAACTGGGCATGGTGGTGCATGCCTGTTGTCCTAGCTATTCGTGGGGCTGAGGTGGGAGGATCACTTGAGCCCTGTAGGTCAAGGCTGCAGTGTGCTATGATTGCGCCACTGTACTCTAGCCTGAGCAACAGAGCAAGACCCTATCTCCAAAACAACAACAACAAAAAAATCCCCCCAAATTTGCTGAATAAATGTGTATATATGGTCTTCCCACAATCCCTGAAGATTAGTCACTATTCTCTATTTTCTGATCCATGGATTTTAAGGGATTTCTGTCATCTTATTTCTTTCCCTCTATGTCATTTTGTTTTTTTCACTTTCTAATAAAAGGCTGACTCTGACTTAAAAACCCAAGAACTCTGTTAGTCATGCCCCATGAATTTCTATTTCCTGCTGGGTAGCTTAGCTCTGATTGAACCCTCACTTGTGATTCTCAACTAATTTTAATGACATTTAATACCAATATTTATTGTGCTTTTTAAGTGTTAGACACAGTGCTTGGCACTGGGAACGTGAAGACAGATGACAATGCTCAGTGAGCCCTGTACCAAAATACTTCATTTCACCCACATCTTCAGGAGTGCCAGAGACTTTCTAAGGTGCCTTCATAGAAGGGGCTAGCTGGAGTGTCTATTCTTTTTTTTCAATAGCATAGGATATTTAATATAAGTCCTTTGGTGAGAAGAGGGCCTTCCTTTCCAGCAATTATTAAAAATCAGGCTGTTATTTGGGAATGTTAGCCACTTAAACTGATTAGCACCTAGTAACACCAGATTGTTTAATATCCATCGCCAATGAACATTTACAGTAATTTATTTCTATAATTCTACCCCCGGTCAAATGTTAACGATAGCCACATGTGCTATTATTTGGATCCCAGTTGGTTCTATCATGTTTGCTATCCCTCTTTCCTGTGCAAGTTAACTTCTGTTTCCATCTCTGGAACTTTCCAGTTGTAATATAATCTTCTTCCATGAATGGGAGAGAAGAACTCTCAAAGACCTTTGCCTATTGTACGTTTCCTTGTCACTTTCAGCTCCTATTTTCCTTTTGTTTTTATCAGTGATGTTATTATTTCCTCTCTCATTTTCACTTTGAATAACTTATTGCTACCAATAATAAGTATTGTCTAAAACTATCAGAGGGAACCGTGATTTAGCTTTTGCAAATTACTGAAAATGATTGTTAGATTAGTAATAAATTAGTTGAGTGGAATAATTAGTTTTAAGAAATATGAGGGAAGATCCCTTATGAAAAACCCTAGAGTTTATTTATCAAAATTGTGTATTTATTCTTACATGTTTAAACTTCAGTTACCTTCAAAGTACTCTCTGTCTGATGTGATACACTGATTGAGACACTTTTTCCATTGCTCAAAACAGTTTTTTGAACTCATCAATTTTGATGCCTTTTAGTGCTTCTGCCAATTTTTGTTCTACCTCTTCCACATTGGCAAAATGTTTCCTTTTGAGGCCTTTTTTCATCTGGAGAAACAAACAAACAAAAAGTCACTTGGGGTGAGATGGGGTAAATAGGGAGGGTGGGGGATGGGAGTCATGCCATTTTTGATAAAAAATTGCCGAACACTCAGAGAAGGGTAGGCAGGTGCCGTTGTAAATCACCCATCATGAAATGGGCAAATGTGTTGAAAGAATTAAAAAAAAAAATTCACGGAAGCCAAACACAGCCTCTAACAACAACACTAGCTGGTTCACTGATGTCGATGAGTTCCTAGAACACTTGCCTAGTTTGAGAAGCCTGCACTATAGGGGTTCCACCCTCCAAAAGATAGTTCCGGTTTTATTTGGGTCCCCCCTTAAGTCTAGGACATTTACTGCCTACCTCCAACACCCCAAAAACCATCCTTCAGGAAAGTGTCTTGGAGTAGTATGTTAGGATAGAAGCATTGACCAGAAACTCACCATCTGGTATGTGGTTCTTTCTGCCTCTGCCTTGCCATCCTCATTGTTGGCTACCTGTCCAGGCTGGCAGCAAAATGACTGTAATAATTTCAGGTGGGGTTTACATCTATAAAGCCCAACCCATAGGGTCTTCCAGTGACTCTCCGGTAAGAATGAGAGAGACCCCGGCAGACTTCTTACCTCTCATTGGCCATCCCTGAGTTATATGTTTGTGTCGCAGGAAGGATTGCCTTCAGCTGGGATGAGTCATCTTCCTGGGTGGCACCTGGCTGTGTGTGACACATGAGCAAAACTGTGGTTCTCTTAGGAAGGAAGAAGAAGTGAGGTTTGGTAGGCAACCAACAGTAGCCCTTCTGCAAAGCCAGCACAATTCAACGTAGTGCAGATGAGAGGTGATTATTTTGGTAGACAACAGGAACACAAAGAAACACTGGTGGAAGTTATTCGGTTATCAGGATAGTCAAGGAAGTGAGTAGGAGAACGCTACATACACGATGAATTTCCCAGTTAAGAATACTATTATATATTGGACTGCTATGTTGTTCTGCTGATGAAGTCATGCTTCCGCAGGGGAAAACAGATGTTTAGAGAAGAGTTGGGAAAGAAGAGAGAAGGAACAAATCCAAGTTCTGCTGCATAATATTCAGGTGTTTCATCAACTTAGCTGCATGAGTCCCTGGAGAGAGGGCGAGATGCTCTGAGTCAGATGTTTATACGTAAGTAGCAGATCAAAAATAAATTAGCCTTTTGCTACATCAAGCATCCTGTGGTGGCGTTTAGTCACTTCGGAGTTCTTATTTATTCACATGAACGGTAGGAACTAACAGGATGAGTATAACAGATAGGACCGGATCCAGACCACGCTCTCTCTCGGGAATAGTGAGAAGTTCTGCAAATTCTTGATTATTTGCAGCAATGGCCGAGAGCCAGCGCACAGCTAATCCAAATCGGCAGTCAAAAGGGCTTCTTTTCAGCAGCTCTTGCATATGAATATGCACAGATCTGCTAGTTTGTTCCTGCACAATCTGTCTTCAGACTTAGAAATCACTCTGTTTCCTCTCCTCTGCCCTCCTGCTGTTCTTTGGACCTCATTTCACTCAGACAGACTCTTGTCCTTGCCTTTGCATATGCTGTTCCTTCTTGGAATGCTCCTTCCTGTCTTGCTCACTTGGCAGAGTTATGTGACTTTATGTGAGGCTTTGGAAATCCTCCTCCACTAATGATTTCCTGCCACTGAAGTGACTGAAGCGTCCCACTGTCTTCAGAGTTTTCCCCACCTAAAAAACAGCTGTTCACCAGAAGGGTGACAAACCGCATTTCAGTTTTCTAGGGCCGGAACAGGGGAGGAATGGTGTCCAGGGATGTGGATATTCAGTGCTAAAACCACAAACATCCCAGGAAAGCTAGGATGAACTGGTAATTCTAGAACACCAACCACTTAAGAATGAGGAGAGGGTGCAGTGGCTCACCTCTGTAATCCCAGCACTTTGGGAGGCCAAGATGGGAGGATTGCTTGAGCCCAGGAGGTAGAGACCAGCCTTGGCAACATAGTGAGGCCTTGTCTTTACCAAAAATAAAAAAAAAAATAGCCAGGTATAGTGTCATGTGCCTATGGTCCCAGCTACTCAGGAATCTGGAAGATTGAGGCTTCAGTAAGCCATGACTGTGCCATTGCACTCCAGCCTGGGCAATAGATTGAGACCCCAACTCAAAGAAATAAAGGAAGGAAGGAAGGAAGGAAGGAAGGAAGGAAGGAAGGAAGGAAGGAAGGAAGGAAGGACAGAAGAAGTAGAATGAAAAGAGAGTCAGAGGGGGTTGAGAAGCAAGAAGCAATGGGTGAAGGAAAGGGTGAGAGGGTGACAAGGCCATTATACAATTCTTTCGCTCAAACTTCCATATTTGTCACACATTCCAGACTTTGAAGTGCAATGAGTGAGAATAGTTGGGAGATGAAGACAGTTAGCACGATGTTAATCTTTTCCCTTTAGAAATGTATGCTAAAAATGTCACTTTTAAATGGAAGCAATGACTATTGAATTGTCGTGATTACTCAGTTAAAGCATTTGTGAGGCACTTATTGAGAGTGCCATCTTAAAACTGTCACTGTCACTTATTCCCATGCATTCCTCCGTTCATGTATTCATTCAACAGTGTTTCACTGAGTGCCTCCCATTCCAGACACTGTGCAGGAGCCATCAGCCATTTGCATTGAGAAGCCATGGTGAGGGCCCCATCCCCCCGGGACCCACTATCAGCCTCACCCTGCACATCTTCCTGTTCACAGCTGATGGGTTTCCTGAGCAGGGATCTCTTGCTAGACTTCCAGAGTCCTGGGAGCCAAATTGGTCGGCAGAATCTTGGCAAGTTTGAATACAGCTTGCTAGCACAAGTACTCTGAGATACCCAGGAATGAAAATAGCCAACTACAATTCATCCTCAGTGTCAAAGCAGTTGTGACATATGAAAAAAAACAAGTCATTCTTTCAGCTTAACTTGACAGCTTAATTTTCCTCTGTCTGTCCCCAGTGAATTCCTCAGAGCTCCCTGAACTTGCCTGTTTCTTTTTGACTTCTAGGCCTTTCTGTAGGCTGTTTATTTTGCTTGTACCTTCCTTCCCCCACCCCTACGGACACGACTTACCTCAAGGGTCCCAAACTCTTGGGCTGCAGACCAGTATGGGTCAGTGGCCTGTTAGGAATAGGGCTGCACAGCAGGAGATGAGCTGCGGGTGAGTGGAGCTCTGGCTTCTGTCAGATCTGTGGCGGCATTAGACGCTCATAGAAGAGTGAACCCTATTGTGAACTGCGCATGCAAAGAATCTAGGTGGCGTGTTCCTTATGAGAATCGAATGCCTGACAATTCCCCCTACTGTTCCCATCTGTTGAAGAACTGTCTTCCAGTTTTGTGATGCCAAAAAGTTTGGGGACTGCAGACTTATGTAGACTGAGGTTCTGTCTTGACCATTGTCTCCTCCTGTAAGCCTGCATAACGCTTCTTCTCTGAGTCTGCATAGCACATCATACCTGCCCCACTAGAGCTTCTATTATACAGGATTGAAATGATTTATTTAGTTCTTTGTTACTAGACTGTAAGCTTTGTGGAGATAGGACTGTATCCTGCTCACCTCTGAGCAGGTGTCTAATAAATATTTGTTGAATAATTGCAGGTAAGAATAAAATATATTCCACCAAAACTATAGTGAACTCATTCCATGGTTTTTTCTTTTGGAGGTCAGTTGATAACAATAGTCTGGTTCAAGAATGATATTCAAAATACTTATTATTCCTAACCTAGATCATCAATCAGAATGGATCCTGGCCTATGGTATTAGATTAGGGAGCTAAAGGCCTTGGCTATACCAGATGTTAACTCTTTAGTTGCTTTAGTTATGGGGAGGTAGGAGGGTCTCTTGGGAGAGGTCTGATGTCAGGGGTGGGACATGCTGAAAGCATAGTTATTTACCAATTGGTACTGAAATATTTCAACATTCTATCGACTGCCATGGTCATCTAGGTGCATTTGGGCCAAATTTTAACCCTGGTCAGGTTCATTTTCCCATTAGAATTGATGCTGTGGCGTTTATAGCAGGAAGAGAAAGGCTGCATTTTAAATAGCCTCAATTTCCCCTTGTGGGATGATCTATGTAATCTTATCAGACATGTTTATTCATGGGGAAAACTCTTTATGCAGTTTCCGTAGCAGAGCAGAGAAACATCGATTTTGTCTAAAACTCTCTCCACTGAATGCCAGACTGATGGGATTCACGGTGGCCCATGTTGGACCTCTGTTCCTGCTGTGGCATTTAGTGAGCCCTCATGCAGAATAGGATGGGGAAGCTGTGGTGGGTATGGTGGCAAGTCACACACTGTACAGTGGCTGTGTGTCTCCTGGAAGTTTTTAAAGGACACTCGTCCTTGAATCAGAGAATTTTGAAACAAACAAACGACCCCTAAAATGATTTTTTTTCCCAAAGTCGGAAAATGCCAAAGTCAAGTGTGAAATCATAAAGCAGTGAAGACACTTGCATCCATTTGAAATCTATTTGTGCTTTCAAAGACGTTAAAATTTGGCTTCATTGAATTTAACCATAGGGAGAAGGCTGGTATAGATCTGGGGGCCTCTTTTTCTTAAGCACTGAATGTAGAAAGGTGTTTAACTACAACTTGGATGCAAATGAGTACAGATTTCAGCAACTCTACCACATTCCTCAGTGAAACTCTGATCTAAAAGAATTATATATACAAAGCCATATTTTGTCTCTCGGCATATGTGATTTTCTATGGAAAAAGACAGGGTTCTGAAAGTGCAGGTTTGTGTATCAAGGCTGTTTTCTACCTATTTCAATATATGCTTTGAAAATGCAAGGGCATTAGAAAAAACGGAGAATGTCAGATCCAAGTTACATACAGGAAGATCCTGGGGAACGACTGGTAAAGTCTAACAGGATGCAAGAGAGTGAGAGATTGCATCAGCACCAAGAGAATGCTGTTCCCAATTAAGAGCTCAAGTCTATTGGCGGGGACTCCTGAAACGACTCAGTGAAAATAGAATCCCCAGAAGAATCTTTGGAAATAGGATAAGACAGAAGTCCAGAGGCATATCTAGAAATTGCTAAAGGCACCCAGTAAAGAAAGGTCACAGAGAATAAAAGGCCACAGAATAGCTAAAGAAAGAGGAAGAATAGAAAGTGTATCTTGTTAAAATATGGTGTAGAAAACCACACTATTGCACTTACTGTTATGTATCCACAGGGAATAATCTGATGTGCAGTCAAGATTTATCTTCAGAGATGTTCATTACAATGTTCCTTATCATAACTCAAATGTGGAAACAATCTTAAAGGTCAACAATAGGAGAATGATTAAACCAAGGGCAGAATACCTAGACATATGCTGAATGATGCTGCTACAAAACGATGCTCTTCAGAAGTTTTTACTGAGGTGGGAAAATATTTGTGACACATGTACAGCTCAATCTCATCCCAGTAAACAGACAGACAAAAGTCTTTTTTGCTGCAGGTTGATTCATTGAAATAGAAACTTATGTTTTTCTCCCTATAATTTTTTCCTTCTCCCTATTTTAAGAAGTCAGGCCTTTATAATGCTTGACCTCAGAGATCTGAGCAGCAAGTAGAAACAGAATGAAGTCAGTTATCTATAAAATATATTACTATTACAATCAGAAAATGATAGAAATCTTATTTTAATTTATTTTTGTTTTAGTTAATTTTTTTTTTTTTTTTGAGGCGAGGTCTCACTCTGTTGCCCAGGCTGGAGTGCAGTGAAACGCTCACAGCTACTGCAGCCTTAACCTGCTGGGCTCAGGAGATCCTTCTGCCTCAGCCTCCTGAGTCCTGGAACAATAGGCACATGCCACCACGTCTGGCTAATCTTTGATTTCTCGTAGAGACGAGGTCTTGCCAAGTTCTCCAGGCTAGTCTGGAACCCCTGGGCTCAGGCAATACTCTTGCCTCTGCCTCCCAAAGCACTGGGATTGCAGGCGTGAGCCGCCCATGCCTGGCCTGTTCTAATCAAACACAGAAAGCAGAGCTTCTACAGCTTGTGAATGGCTAAGTTTATTACATATAACATATTGTGATGGCTTTTGGGGTGGCAGAGAGGAGGAAAGAAAAGGTGTCTCCCTTGTCTGGGAAGGAGTTGGAAGTCCCCAGTTTCCTTTCTACCACTTAAACCCCGCTTATACTTTTCTTTGGACGATGAAATCTTAGAGTGAGATAACACTGCTTTATGGAATGCAATATAAAATTAAATTTAACTTCGAAATTTAATATACTCCAGGGTCACCTGTACATTTGAGATAGGAGAAAGAAAAGTGCTCTAACCACATTGTCACAGAAACTTTCGAGTTTTAAGATTCATTTTGGCATGACAAATTTCTTACCTTCTCTCTTTTTCCCAATTAAAATCAGATTTCTCAGTGTTTGTCCATGCTCATATACTAATGATGTGGCTTCAGTGTCCTGGTCAAGAGCCATGTCCAAATCCTTCCCTCATCATTTAGTAGCTGTGTGTTGGGGAATAAGTTACCTAAGCTCCATGAGCCTCAGTTTCTCTCTGCAAAGGGAGACAGGAAAATCACTTATTAGAGGGTGGTTATGGGGGTTAAATGAGTCATTTAAATATCCTTCATAGTGCCTGGTACATTGAAATGCCCCCATCCACGTGGTGGCTCACGCCTATAAATCCCAGCACTTTGGGAGGCTGAGGTGAGAGGATTGCCTGAGCCCACGGGTCGAGACCCGCCTGGGCAACTTGGTGAGACCTCATCTCTACAATAAATCAAAAAATTAGTTGGATGTGATGGCATGTACCTGTAGTTGCAGCCACTTGGAAGGCTGTGGTAGAAGATCACTTGAGCCCAGTCATCAGGTGGAGGCTGTGGTGGCCATGAGTGTGCCACTGCACTCCAGCCTGGGTGACAAAGTGAGACTCCAACTCAAAAGAAAAAAAAAAGAAATGTCCAATGAATATTTATTATTATTGTAATTTTAGTTTTTGAGCCTCCAAAACGGTGATTTTTAAAAAAAAACCCATGACTGCCCATCAGAATCGCCAGGGATTCTTTAAAAACTATGAATTACTGATAGTCCAGACCAATTGAATGAAAGCTTTTGGGCTGGGGCCCAGGCATGAGTAATTCTAAAAATTACCTCTAATGTATAGTCAGGTCGACAGCCACTGGGCTGAAATTTGCAGGTACAGGTGAGAACGTCTGATGGTGGAGGAGGGGGCATGTGGGAGGAGAGAGAAGCCTGTGGGCACTCACAAGGATGTCCTGCCTCCCACATTGGGGCCACTGAAGGAGCAGAGACTGATGGTGACAGTGAGGACAGAGACGAACCGATTTCAGTGAGAGGCGTGGAATAAGGGAGTCAATCAGCAGACTTTCATTATTCATGGTCCTTCAGCATTTCCAAAGTGTTTTCCTGTTATTAACTGGTTCAATCCTTTCAATAACCCTGTGAAATACATGGGGCCCATAGTATGCCCAGTTAAATAAAGGGGTATTGAGCCACAAACAAATCAGGTAATTTGCTCACAAAAGTAGCTGGTAGGCAGGATTACAACATCCCTATCTGATTCCAGGTGCTTTTCCAGGATACCATGACATCTTTTACCCAGCTCCTCTACCTGGATGTTTCCTGCTGGCTTCTTAACCAGTGAAGGGCAGTACCAGAGAAACTTTTGGTTTAGGACGCAAGGACCCAGGAATGTCTTTTTGGTTCTTCTGCAAATGATCTGAATAGGATGAGAGAAGGTTTGAGGGAGCATAAATGAGGTCATGCGACTCTCTGATTGCATGAGCCGGCCTTGCTCTTAGAGCTTTGAATGACAACCAAGTTAACGCACTCAGGAGAAATCTGGTTTTGAACTTCATGTTAACAACAAGTGTTACTATTGCTGCTTTGATGCCCAGGCTCCTGGAAGTTGAATGAAGTTTGTGAATGGAGACAAATGTATTACATGATGGATTTCAAGCTACTCGTGTTATATTCCAGGAAAAGCTGACCTGAGGATATGTGATGTTCTCAACGTCCCATGTCACTTCTTGGAAGAACCTGTTCCAAAGTAAACTGTGGTCTGGATAACAACAAAATGTTTACAGACATATGCAGCCACCCTACTCTCCCAAGGGACAATAATCAAAAATTGGTCCCAGCTTGTAGGTACTCTGTGGCCCACTGTTTCTTTGACACTTTAGCTCTGTTCAGTTAATCCAGCATAAACTATCTAGTTTCCCTACCCTTTGGGATCTGTTGCAACTTTAAATGTTGCAAGTAGATGAAGGGTTTACAAAAATTGTCCAATCAGACGTTGCATCTTGATTTGTGGTCTCACAACTGCTTATAAAGTTGGTCTGGATTCAAAGAAGAAAATGATCACAGCATCAGGATGTGGGTTGGCTTTAAAAACAAGGGTGGGTGATCATTCAGATACAGACTTCTGGGAACTCACTTGTTTTGTACCATGAGAAAGACCATCAAGGTGTTTTTCTTTGTTTTTAATGAGGCTTGTTTTAGAAATTTATTCAGAGACTTCAAATTACATGCAAGATCCCACAGGACTTGGAATAGTAAAGGGCAAACTATTTAAAATTGTGTTTTAGTCATGGTTACTGAGAGAAACAGTGTCCAGTAAACCTCTGTGTTTCATCCTTAGAACTTTATTCATGAGGATCTCAGAGACAGAGTCAGATAAATGTCAGGTTCACGGCTCACTCTCTGATTCTAATCAAGGTAACTATCAACGCAATTTGGATAAATTGTCATGAGGAAAGATGGGTACACCAGGATAAGCTGAGAAGAAGCAAGAACATGGCATCATCAGTTAACCTGTCTTGCTTTGATTCCTTAAATGTGCTGTATTCCTTCTTACCACAGGACCTTTGAACAGGCCTTCTCTGTGCCCAACCTATCTTCTCCTGATTAGTTTATAATAACTTGTTATGGGCTGAATTGTGTTTCCCCTAAAAGATACATTGACGTCCTGACCCCCAGGATCTCAGAATGTGACCTTACTTGGAAATAGGGTCATTAAAGATGATATTAATTAAGATGAGGTCCTACTGGAGTAGGGTGAGCCCTTAATCTAATATGACTGGTGTCCCTATAAGAAGATCATGAGAGACACACAGGGAGAACAGTGCCTGATCACAGAGGCAGAGATAGGAATGATGCAGCTATAAGTCAAGGAATGCCAAGGATTGACGGCCATCACCAGAAGCAAGCAAGAGGTAAGGAAGGAGTCTATCCAGAGTCTCCAAGGGAATATTGTCCCACAAACACCTTACTTTTGGGCTTGTAGCCTCCAGAACTGTGAGAGAATAGACCTGTTTTAAAACATCTAGTCTATGGTGCTTTGTTGTGGCAGCCCTTGGAAATAAGACACTATCCCTCTTAGTTCGAATGTCATCCTTTCGAGAAGACTTGTAGAACCTCCCACAGTCTAGAGTGCATCCTCTTGTTATATCTTCTTCTACTTTTCCTTCCTAACCCTTATGACATTTAGCAATTGCAGCTGTCTTCCCTATTATTATTATTATTATTATTATTATTATTTTTGAGTTGGAATCTCACTCTGTCACCCAGACTGGAGTGCAGTGGCCGCTCCCGGCCACCACAGCCTCGACCCGCTGGGCTCCGGCGATCCTTCTGCCTCAGCCTTCCAAGTAGTTGGAACAACAGGCGCACGCTACCACGCCCGGTTAATTTTTTGATTTATTGTAGAGATGACGTCTCGCCAAGTTGCCCAGGTGGGTCTTGAACCTGCGGGCTCAGGTAATCCACTCACAAAGCATGGGATTACAGGCTGAGCCACCGAGCCCTGCTTATTATTATTACTTTGAGTCAGGGTCTCACTCTGTCACCCAGGCTGGAGTGCAGTGGCACAATCATGACTCACTGAAGCCTCAATTTCCTAGGCTTAGTTGATTTTCCTGCCTGAGCCTCCCGAGTAGCTGGGACTACAGGTATGTGCCAACATGCCTGGTTAATTTTTTTTTTGTGGCATTTTTTTGTACAGAGAGGGTCCCACTATGTTGCCCAGGCTGCCCTCGAACTTCTGGACTCAAGCAAACCTCCCACCTCAGTCTCCCAAAGTGCTGGGATTGCAGGCGTGAACAACATGGCCAGCTGTCTTCTGTGTTAGACTGAAAACTTTGTGAACTCATAGACTATGTTTCTAGGACTCATCATTGCACTCCCGGCAACCAGGCTTGTACCTCCCATTAGCATCCATTCTCTAAATATATTTCACAAATGTTCAATGTGAGTAAATTATATTTTATAAATGTATTTATAGCTTTTCAAAAATTATCTGGAGACTAACACTTTATGAATAGAAATTTTCTCATTAAAACCCATTTTATTTGAAACAAGGGATTGCTTTCTGGGAAGCTTGAAATCCACCCCTTTCATACTTAGTCATAATATTTTTCTTCAAAGTACTGAAAAACTATTTAAGTTTTTTTTTAATAGAAAGTTTTCAAGATGGAAACGGTGTGGGGAAAAAAAAACAACAACCTTGCTTAAACTGTTTGAAGTTTCCCTCTCCTCTCTCTTCCATAAAATACAATTTAAAATATATTTTGAATATCCCTTTTCTTGATGGATTCATCACTTAAGGGATTTGTACGACCATTCATTGAATACGAAATGAGTCAACAATTTGTGCAAAGCATTTTCCTTACCTTTTTGCTCAGTGCCTTCCACCTTTCTTCAAAGCTGCTGGTATAGATTGTAAAGCATCTTTCCAACGCTTCGTATTCTCTTTTGACCAGGCATAACTAGAGGAATACTTAGAAGATGGAAAATATGATACCTGACTGTAAAGTCATACATTGAAATAAGTGTTTCTCTTCATCTTTGGGTGTCTAATCCAAGGTTGTTAAAATGTTGTGGTAGTAGTACCTCTTATTTTGGAAGAGTTTCTAAAGGTTGGGAGAAAATTAGCCTTATTACTATGTTGTCATGTAGCTATCCTCTTTATTCATCCGTGTGATCTTCACATGATTTTTGACCTTTTCAAAGGATGAAAATTTGTCCATGATGGGAAAATCTGAGGGCGCTGAAGGAGGAGGACAAGAGAGTCCGGCATCATCAGTGGTTGGGCAGGAGGAGGAACTGTGCGTGTGGGGTGAATTTCAGCCCCCATTAGTGATGCTGATCTTGTCCTTAGCGTACCTGAATCTAAGTTTCTTCGCTTAGACTCAGGTAAAATGAAAATAATATTTCCTAATGTTGCCAAGAAGGTGACTTTTGACAGTATGTCAAAGCTTGTGAAAGTGCTCAACCACACATTAAGAGTTCTGTGGCTATGACTAAAATCTGAAGTTAATTAGAAATAATTATGCTGTATACTTCTGAAACACATTACCACTTACAAAACTTTTTGCACCTTCTATTCCTTGAGATTTAAGGTAATCAACTAAGCAAACCGGGCTAGGAACAGCACTTAGATGAAAAGGATATAGTTCCTGGTATCAAGTTACTTTTGGTTTAGTAAGAGACACAGACACATAACACAGATAATTTCAATAGTAGGTGCGGTAATAAGCCTGGGCAACATAGTGAGACCCCCATCTCTACAAAAAACTTAAAAAATTAGCCAGATGCGGTGGCACACAGATGTAGTCCCAGCTACTTGAAAGGCTGAGGCAGGAGGGTCTCTTGAGTTCAGGAGTTTGAGGTTACAGTGAGCTATGATTGCACCACTGTTCTCCAGCCTGGGTGACAGAGCTGCCTCAAAAAGAAAAAAAAAAATAGTATAAAAAGTCATATCTGAAGAATTAAACCCAGAGGACAGACATTCAGTGATTGTCTTGTGTCATATGCTCAGCATTATACAAGTTTTGACAATTAAGTTCATGAACTTGCCACTGTGTGCTTACATTGGCAGCTCTGAGGAAACAACTGGGTAAGTTTCATAATCTTGGTATATCAGTGTCTCCCAGCTGTGTTCGTGTTGGTAGGTGATGGTGGTGTCTTGCTGAGTGGCATTCATTATTGCTGTTGCACGTTTTTGTGTGCCATAGTGAGAATATCAGAGCTTGAATTAGAGCAATGAACAAACATTAAATTTCTTGTTGAATTTGGCAAGAGCAGAAGTGAAATCAGGGACACGTTAGTCCAAATTTATGGAGATAATGCTGTGAAGAAAACGGCAGTATACAAATGAATTAAACATTTTTCTGAGGGGAGAGAAACTGCCACTGATGAAGAGAGGTCAGGATGGCCAGCAATGAGCAGAACTGACAAAATCATTGCAAAAGTTCACTGAATTTTGTGTCAAAATCATCAGCTGACTGTGAGAAGCAAAGCAGAGCAAATAAACATTGATAGAGAAACAGGAAAAATCTTAACTGACAATCTTGGCATGAGAATGGTGTGTGCAAAGATGGTCCTGAAGGAACTTCTGCATCATGACAATGCCCCAGCTCACACAACACTATGAGGGAGTTTTTAGCCAGTAAACAAATAACTGTATTGGAACACACCCTCTCTACTCACCTGATCTTTACCCAGAAATAAAGGAAATATTGAAAGGAAGACATTTTGATAACATTCAGGACATTGAGGGTAATATGATAACAATTCTGATGGCCATTCCAGAAAAAAAGTTCCAAAATTGCTCTGATGGGTGAACCAGTTGCTGGCATCATGACATAGCTTCCCAAAGGAAGTACTTTGATGGAGACCATAATGACATTCCGCAATGAGGTATGTAGCACTTTTTCCAGGATGAGTTTACAAACTTAATTGTCAGACCGCATATGTGTTATCCCACTCAATTGTTATAACCCACCCATGAGGCAGTAAAAATTATCTGGGGACTTGCCTGCAGTCACACAACTGGGAAAGACGAAGGTGGGTTTGAAATCTAGGTGTATCTCCAGAGTTTGAGATGCGAGTACTGCCCTTGGCAGTTACTTCATAGGTATTCCGTTTTTATTATTATACAACAAGTCACCTCAAATGTATTAGTGACATAAAAAAAACAACCATTTATTATACTCATGGATCTTTTTGGTACCTGAACCTGTAAAAGGGCAACAGCTTACCTTTGTTCCATGATGTCTGAGTCTCAGCTGGGTACCCTGAAAGACTGGGATGATGCAACAGCTGAGGACTAGTGGGGTAACTTACTCCCATGTCTGGAGGTTGCTAATGGCTATCAGCTGGGACCTCAGCTGGGGTCATTAGCTAAAACACCCATATGTGGCCTCTCCAGGTGGCTGATTGCATTTCCTCCCTGAATGATGTCTGGGTTTCAAGAGCAAGAATCCCAGAGAGAACTAGGCAGAAGCTGCTAGCTTTTTAACAAGTTAACTACACAGGTTGGAAGTCACACAGTGTCGTTTCTACTTGAGTTTCAAGCTGCATCTCCAGCCCAGATTCAAGGGGAGAGGACATAAACCCCAAATCTTAATGGGAGCAGTGCCAAAGTCATACATAAGAAGAACTTGTAAGATTGGAGAATGCAATCTGCTTTAGTCTTCACTTTGGCCACAATAATTCACATACCTCCCACATGCAAAACATACTCATCCCCTTCTTAGAACTCCAAGTCTCATTTCAATATGGCATTACTTTGAAATCCAGAATCTCATTATTTAGATAGAGTCCAATGTGATGAAGCTCTTTTCATGTAGTGCCTCTGGTACAGTTCCTCTAAAGACTAGTGAACTAAAGAGATGAGTTATTTGCTTCCCCACCTCCCCATCCAATATATAGTTGTGGGATAGGCACTGGGTAACTAATAACACTCACATTTGATAAAAGAAAAAATGGAAATCACACTGGTTCCTCAGTGATTGTCACTGGTCCATAGCAATTTTGAAATTGGACTGGGCATATACTGTCAGTTCCTTGTTTAGGGCTCAGTTCTACTGCCTGGAAATTTTCACTTGGCTTTTGGTTCTACTCTCTGAGTTATCCTTCCTTTTCTATAAGGAGATCCTGGTGATTTCCATTGAATGGTTTTTTCAGCCAGTTTCACGCTTATGTAGTTTGAGGCTCAAAGGGCTTCTGTGTGTTTCCTGCACTACTCTTTTAAAGTCAAAATTGAGCTACTTGGAAGGCTGAGGTGGAAGGATCGGCAGAGCCCAGCAGGTCAAGGCTGCAGTAGCCGGGAACGGCCACTGCACTCCAGTCTGGGTGACAGAGTGAGACTCCAACTCAAAGAAATTAAAAAAAAAATTGATACAATTTTTTAAAAAAGTTGCAGACTTTTTGTGTATCTATTTATAAACCCACCCCATTGTCTAAAACCCATGCCACAGTAAGTCCTCTCTATGTTGGAACTCTATGTTCCTGTGAGACTACTGTAGGATAATGCCTTTATGGTTCTTAGAAGCCATATTATTTAATGGAGAGTATCTGTGAAATTTGCCCTTGAAATTCTTGGAAAGGGTTTTGCCTGATTTACTAAAGTTTTAACAAAGGATCTTAGTGTCCTACCCTAAATTTGGTATTTGGCCTGAAGTTCTTTCTTAATTTGAGAATTGTTTGCTGCTGGAGAGGCTGGGAATGAGAAACATTTTTATTTTTGGACTCACTCAGTTCTGGCTTCTTCATATTCAACATTCCATCCTTTAACCCTTTTCTTCTTCTTTTTTTTTAAGTTGACGTCTGTCTCTGCCACCCAGACTGGAGTGCAGTAGCTTACTCGCCTCTACCCCAGTGTCAACCCACTGGGCTCCGGTGATCGTTCTGCCTCAACTTTCCAACTTTCTGGAACTACAGGCGCGTGCTACGATGCTTGGCTAATATTTTTTTGATTTATTGTAGAGACGAGGTCTCGCCAAGATGCCTGGGCTGCTCTCGAACCCGTGGGCTCAGGCAATCCACTGGCCTCAGGTTCCCAAAGTGCTGGGATTACAGACTGAACCACCGAGCCTGGCCCTTTAACTAATTTCTTTCCTCAAATCTTACTAGAGTTAGAAAGAAGAAACCAGGTGTCATTTTCAGTATTGTGACTAGAAACCTTGTAACCCAGACTATTGAGTTTATTTGATATATTTCCTATGTTACCTTTAGTGACAATATTGCTAAACTTTTTGCTTCTATATAACAAGGATCTCCTTTACTCTGGCTCTTAATAACACTAAAAAATGTTCTTTTAACCCCTCTTCAACAGCTTCTTTGAAGCTTACAAATTTTCATCAACCAACCAGTCCCAAGTTAATACTAAATGTCTTAGGTTTTATTATGGCAGCACCCTACTTCCAAATATCAAAGTCTATTTCAGATACTATTGCTGGACAACAAATCACCCAAACTTATTGGTATAAAAGAGCAAACACTTTGTTAGTTTGTGGATTCTATGTGTTAGGAACTCTAAACATCCACAGTAGAGATGTATTTTTTCAGTTTCATGGGGCCTCAGTTAAGAAGACTGAGGATGAACTGATGTTGCTTAAGGCTAGACTCATCTGAAGGTTTGTTAATTCATATATTTGGTAGTTGATGCTGGCTGTTGTCTGAGACCTTTTCTGGGAGTGTCAGCCAGACCACCTACATACACATGGTCTTTTCGTGTGGCTGCTTGGGCTTGATGGCTGAGTTCCAAGAGTAAATTCCAGAAAGAATCAGGAAGAAATTATAACATCTTTTAGAATCTAGCTCTGCAAGTCATATAGAATCTCTTCTGCTGTACCCACAAACCTGCCAATATTTAAGGAGAAGAATATAGATCCTATTGATGGAAGAAATATCAAAGTTATTGAAGAATAGCCTGTGGATGAGAAATACTATTGACACCATCTTGGAAAACATAATCTGTCATGATCAGAAATTATGACATTATAAAGAATGAATACTTGAAGATTCCAGAAAGACTGTCAGAGAGAAATGATTCCTTACATCTGGCTCTTTTTTTTTTTTTTTTTTTTGAGTGAGAGTCACACTCTGTCTCTCAGGCTGGAGTGCAGTGGCACGTTCATAGCCACCACAGCCTTGACCTGATGGGTTCAGGTGATCCTTCTGTTTCAACCTTCCAAGTAGCTGGAACTACAGGCATGCACCATTGTGTCCAGCTAATTTTTTGATTTATTGTAGAGACGAGGTCTCTCCAAGTTGCCCAGGCTGGTCTCGAACTCGTGGGCTCAGGCAATCCTCTTGCTTCTACCTCCCAAAGTGCTGGGACTACAAGTATGGGCCACTGCACCCGGCTGATCTGAGTCTTAAACTTGGCAAGAATAAGTATCAACATGTTATTCAGTTGATGACAATAGAAACAGAGTTATGCATATAATCTTAATTGTTATGGGTATAACATTCTGCAGTGATTACTTTGAAATGAGAATACTCTTTTATATACACAAGTTATATTGTGTTAGAAATGTTCACCTTATTTGATAGTCAAACCTCACACTAAGTACTTAATGATGATCTGTAAATGGTACAAACAGACACTATTTCAAGAGATATAATTCAAATGAATTGGTGACAGGGAACGTATAAATAGGAGAAACTGATAAACAATAATAAAGAAAATTCAAGCAGTGCCATCCAGTGAAAAGAATTTTGTGGGAGAGAGAAAAGGGCTCCTAGAAGCTGCCATAGTAAGATACAAAGTGATTCTGGGCAGCAAATCAAACGGTAGTATGATTTGGGGCTAAATACAGCCAGGACTCATCCACCTCTCCTAAATAGAGTGGTGACGTCAATTTTCCCATTAATAGCTCTGGGTCACTGTCCTGATAGCACTGTTTTAGATGAGGTTGTCCATGTAGCACCTTTTCTTGTTCGAATAGTAGTCTGGTAGTGGATGGATCTCTAAATGTCTTCTCCAACTGCTGCCCTTTTAATGGAACTTTGTAAATGGTTACCTAAACTCCTCAAAGCTTTATATCATTTCTCTGACCCATCTCCTAACCCTTCGATAAGTATCAAAGTTATTGAAGAATAGCTTGTAAATGAGAGATACTATTGTAGCCATCTTGGAAAACATAATCTGCCATGATCAGAAATTATGACATTATAAAGAAGGAATACCTGAGGACTTCAGAAAGGTTGTCAGAGGGAGATGATCCCTGGTTTAAGTCTTATAGGATGAACTTGCTAAGAGTAAGTATAATCATGTTTCTCACTTGATGGCAAGAGATACAGAAACCCTGGTCTGGCCCGATATTTATTTATTTTTAAATTTAATTTTATGAATAGCTCTATCACATTGCTAAAAAATCATAAAGTATTAAAAGATATGCCATGAAATTTTCTCTTCCATTCTTGTCCCCATTCTACCTCTTCAGGGGTAACTACTGTCCTTAGTTTCTTATGTATTATTCTAGAGTTTTTTCATGTGTAGATAAGCAAATACAAACACAGATTTGAATTTTCCTCCTACCTACCCTTACCCCCTGCCTTTTATTAACTCCAAAGATAGTATATTATACTATATACATAGTATACTATGTTCTTCATCTTGCTTTTTTCATTTTACTACCTCTTGCATATTTTTCCCCATCATAACATGCAGAATTTTTATGAATGTATGTACATATTATAGACATCAAGAGAATCCTTAAATCTTATCTCATGGGAGGTTTGGATAGAATATAGATAAAGACCAATGTGGGCCTGAAGCTCACCTTTTGCATTTAAAAATCTATGCAATATTGAGCAAGATTCTTGATATCTTAGAGGCAATTTCCTTCTTTGAAAGTAGTGATAATAATATTTTTTAGGTTTGTGATGAGGTTACCAATAATTGAGTAGATATAAATGATTTAAATGATAGTAGATGCCCAATTAAAATATATATCATTATATTTCATTATATTTATCATTATATTTCATCAGCAGAGTTTAGAATGACAGTTGTTGCTTTTCAGTGCTCCCACAGTCATCCTGATCTGGTTCTGGGGTGGGGGGCATAAGCCTTCCCTCCTAAACAGGCTTTATCTCCATTTTGCTATTTCTATAGGATGATCAAGTTCTATAGGCCTTTGAAGGGCTCACCATCTCTGATGAACACCAGCAATGCTACTAAGAATACCAATTATGAGACCGGGCTCAGTGACTCAGCCTGTAATCCCAGCACTTTGGGAGGCTGAGGCCAGTGGATTGCCTAGCCCATAGGTTTAAGCCCGGTCCAGGCAATTTGGCGAGACCTTGTCTCTACAGTAAAATAAAAAAAACTAGCTGGGCATGGTAGCATGCGCTTGTAGTTCCTGCTACTTGGAAGACTGAGACATTAGGATTGCCAGAGCCCAGCAGGTTGATGCTGGGGTGGCCGTGAGCATAGGGCACTCCAGCCTGGGCGACGGAGTGAAACTCCAACTCAAAAAAGCAAAAAAAAACCCCCCAAAACCCCCCCCAAACCAAACCACTTTTGTTGCTGTTTGGTGATGCTTTAAAGGAACAATGAAAAATATCAGATCTTAGATGAAAGCCTGTGTAATGACTTAGATGTATTGGCCACTGTGGTAGATTGCATTTTTTAGTTCCAGCTTTTCATCCTTTATCATATCCATGCCAGGAGGAAACATCTAGAAGAAAAATGCATGCAACTTTGTAGTTCCCTCTACAAAAGGGATGGAAGTATATCTTTCTGTACTTTGACTTTGACTTGGGCCATATGATTTGCACTGGCCAATAGAAAGAGGTGGAAGTAACAGCGTATCATTTCTGAGCCTCATTTTTAAGAAGCCTGTGTATTTCCACTTTCCTTTTTGTATTCTGCCATTGCTGTGTGGAGAACATATCTGAGTTAGGCCTCTGGTCTTTGGAGGAAGACAATAGATGTAGAGCAGACCCATCCCAGTCAGGCCACCCTAGCTGGACACAGCCTAGATCAGCCAACTCTTAACCAACTCGCAGATGTGAAAGTTAAATAAATGCTTACTATCAAACACGAAGATATTGTGGTTGTTTGTTACACAGAAATAGCAAAACAATACAACTGCACTTCACCAAATGCTAGGAAAATGCTGAAAAATAGAAAATTCAGAAAAAAACCACAACCAGTTGTGTACTGATTTATCATGGCAGGGTAGGGGTCAAAATGAGTATGAAATGAAATGGTTAGGTATGTTTACAGTACAGCCACACAGGGGTGAGGATGGGGTCTACAAACTGCAAGTATTTGAAGCACAAATATTTGGAATAAGTAAATAGTTTACTGGGTTCC
Source organism: Carlito syrichta (assembly GCF_000164805.1). Taxonomy (NCBI): domain Eukaryota; kingdom Metazoa; phylum Chordata; class Mammalia; order Primates; family Tarsiidae; genus Carlito; species Carlito syrichta. The sequence goes on from NW_007053849.1 coordinate 30,953, forward strand.
AAGAAGAAACATCTAGAAGAAAAAAATGCATCAATACCGGGCCAACAAAAACTTCTTAAATAGGGACAGAAAATGTCTTCACGAAAGGTCATTCTTGCTCCCGAGAAAGTAATAATAGCTCTGATACTTTTAAATTTGACTGAGTGAGAGAATAGAAACATACTGTGGAAGTCACCTCTGCCCAACCGGATGGCAGCTAGAAGCAACAGGCCAGTGAAATTGAGCATCCATATCTCATTAGACAGATGGGTATCATTTCTGTCCCTAGTGATCTTCCTGGTCCTCCTGGTGTTTAATTGTATCAGTCTATTCCAGTGTTCTTTTGATTAGTTAAAAACATTATATCAGCCTGTGAATTTTCGACAACTTAAAAGGGATTAGAAATGATCTCTTGGCCCACAATACTGTCCTTTAAAATTAGACATAAAGCACAAACAGACCTGCCCGGGAGTCTAGGTTAATGGGCTTTGGGTCAGAAAGGAATTGGGGTAAAGTCGCGTTAGTCTTTTTAAAGACGGCTCAGTCTGTGACTCTCGTGGGATCATGAATGGCCGTTCCAAGCAGAGGCCTCATTGCTGTTATTTCTAAATGCTCAGAAAGGCTAGCAAATACTGGGCTGGCGGGGAGTTTTTATTTTTATTTTTTGAGTTGGAGTCTCACTCAGTCGCCCAGACTGGAGTGCAGTGGCCGCTCCCGGCCACCGCAGCCTCGACCTGCTGGGCTCCGGCGATCCTTCCACTCAGCCTTCCGAGTAGCCAGAACTACAGGCGCGCGCTACCACGCCCAGCTGATTTTTGACTTATTGTAGAGATGAGGTCTCGCCAAGTTGCCCAGGCGGAACTTGAACCTGCGGGCTCAGGCAATCCACTCACCTCAGCCTCCCAAGGCGAGTTGTTGTTTTTATTTTTATTTATGTATTTATTTATTTATTTGAGTTGGAGTCTCACTCTGTCGCCCAGACTGGAGTGCAGTGGCCGCTTCCGGCCACCGCAGCCTCCACCTGCTGGGCTCCAGCGATCCTTCCGCCTCAGCCTTCCAAGTAGCTGGAATTACAGGTATGTGCTACCATGTCCGGCTGATTTTTTTTGGTTTATTGTAGAGATGAGGTCTCACTGCCCAGGCGGGTCTCGAACCCGCGGGCTCAGGCAATCCACTCACCTCAGCCTCCCAAAGGCGCGGGATTACAGGCTGAGCCACCGAGCCCTGCTTGTTGTTTTTAATGTAACTGCAAGATTGAACATTTCGGGGGAAAGTGACTCCAAAAGAAGTTCCTGTTCCCTGGATAAATACAGGCTTTCAGTGCTCCAAACAGCCATTTCAATTTCTTCTTCAGGAACAACTTTTTATTCTAAAAGACCCATTTAGAAGTCTTTCTTGTAATTTGGAGAGTTGAATAGTCTGTTGGTTATAAAGGAATGAATTTTATGGGAGTGTTGCTGGGGTCCTCTTGGTAGGAAGGAATTCACAAGAGGATAGAGTAACACCATGTACCTGCTTGCCATTAGCAGAGAAGGAAATGTTCTTTCTTTGGTTCTAACAAATGCTGGGGCTGTGTGAATAGCCTCTCCTGGTATTAGTAATAATCTACCTCATAATGCTTTAAAAAGAATTTGAATTGGCTTTCACTGGTTTCTCACAGATGAACTTCTTCCAGTGTCTGGAAATAGATACCTGTGAGGCTTTCCGCAGCCTCCTTCTTAAGGTGGATTTAATTAAAGCAGTTGCTTTCTGTGATCTTGTTCTGGCTCATATTGCCTTGACTTCCATGGGTTAATACAAACAAATGGAACACTTAGGAAGTAGATAGAGCACTGTCATTCGTTTTTAATTTTATTTATTTATTTATTTGAGTAGGAATCTCACTCTGTAGCCCAGGCTGGAGTGCAGTGGCACGCTCACAGTGATCCTTTTGCCTCAGCCTTCCAAGTAGCTGGAACTACAGGTGTGCACCATCATGCCTGGCTGATTTTTTTAAATTTGGAGTTGGAGTCTCACTCTGTCACCCAGACTGGAGTGCAGTGGCCACTCCCGGCCACTGCAGCCTCGACCTGCTGGGCTCCAGCGATCCTTCCGCCTCAGCCTTCCAAGTAGCTGGAACTACAGGCGCACGCTACCATGCCTGGCTCATTTTTGATTTATTGTAGAGCTGAGGTCTCGCCAAGTTGCCCAGTCGGGTCTCGAACCCATGGGCTCAGGCAATTCACTCACCTCGGCCTCCCAAAGCGCTGGGATTACAGGCTGAGCCACCGAGCCTGGTTAATTTTTAAAGTCTTATTTATTGTAGAGAAGATGAGGTCTTGCCAAGTTGCCCAGGCTGGTCTTGAACCCCTGGACTCAGGCAATCCTCTCGCCTCAGCCTCTCGAGAGGCTGGTATTACAGGAGTGAGCTACTGTGCCTGACCTTTTTTTTTTTTTTTAAAAAAAAGGTTAAATTCAGGGGATACATGTGCCTGGGTGTATTGCATGATGGTGATGTTTGGGCTTCTATTGAACCCATCACTCAAATAGTGAACATGGTACTCAATGGGTAGTTTTTCAAAACTTGTCCCCCTTCCCTCTTCCCCGCTTTGGGAGCCCCCAGTGTCTGTTCTTATCTTTATGTCCTTGTGAACCCGGTGTTAAGCTCTCACTTATAAGTGAGAGCGTGTGGTATTTGTTTTCTGTTTCTGAGTCAATTTGCTTAGAATAACGGCCTCCAGTTGCATCCATGTTGCAGAAAAGACATAACATTTTTAAAAGCTGTGTAGTATTGCTTGGTGTATATGTACCACATTTCCTTTTTTCTTTTCTTTTCTTTTTTTTTTTTTTTTTTGAGTTGGAGTCTCACTCTGTTGCTCAGACTGGAGTGCAGTGGCCGCTCCCGGCCACCGCAGCCTCGACCCGCTGGGCTCCGGCGATCCTTCCACCTCAGCCTTCCAAGTAGCCGGAAATACAGGCATGCGCTACCGCGCCTGGCTGATTTTTTGATTTGTTGTAGAGATGAGGTCTTGCTGCCCAGGCGGGTCTCGAACCCGTGGGCTCAGGCAATCCACTCACCTCAGCCTCCCAAAGGCACGGGATTATAGGCTGAGCCACAGAACCCGGCATAATTTTTACAACTTTATTTTATTACAGAGACGTGGGGTAGAAGTCAGGATTAGGTACATAAACCATCTACATGTAATTGAAGCTTGGGCATCTGACTGGTCCTCACATGGTTTAGGACCAGGTACCCTTTGTGTTTTTAACGTGCCCCTTCCCCCCTCCCTCCATCAGTGTCCCTTGACTGCTGATCCCTCTCTTGTGCTATTGTGATTAATGTTCAGGTTCCACTTCTGAGTGAGAACATGTGTAGATGTGCCACATTTTCTTTATGCACTCTCCCACTGATGGGCATCTAGGCTGATTCCATGTTTTTGCTTTTGCGAATAGTGCTGCAGTGAATATATGAATGCAAGTATCTTTTGGGTAGAACAGTTTTTGAGCTTGTGGTGAGATTTCTGGGTTGAGTGATAACTTTATTTTTAGTTCCTTAAGAAATCTCCAGACTGCTTTCCACAGGGGCTAAACTAGTTTGTATTCCTACCAACAGTGTATGAGTGTTCCTTTTACTCCACAACTTTGCCAACATCTGTTGTTTTTTGACTTCTTAATAATAGCCATTCTGATTGGTGTGGGATGGTGTCTCATTGTGGTTTTGATTTACAGTTCTCTTATGGTTAGTGATGTCGAGCATTTTTTCAAATGTTTGTGGCCTGCCTGTGTGTCTTCTTTTGAGTTGTATCTATTCATGTCCTTTGCCTCCTTTTGCTTTTTTATTTTTATTTTTTTGAGTTGGAGTCCCACTCTGTCGCCCAGACTGGAGTGCAGTGGCACGCTCCTGGCCACCGCAGCCACAACCTGCTGGGCTCCGGCAATCCTCCTGCCTCAGCCTTCCAAGTAGCCGGAACGACAGGTGTGCACTACCACGCCCGGCTAATTTTTGATGTGGTGTAGAGATGAGGTCTCCCTAAGTTGCCCGGGTGGGTCTCAAACCCGTGGGCTCAGGCAATCCACTCGCCTCAGCCTCCCAAAGTGCTGGGATTACAGGCTGAGCCATCGAGTCCGGCCCCTTTTCCTACTTTTTAATGGGGTTATTGTTTTTTTTTCCTTGTTAATTTGTTAACATTCCTTATAGATTCTGGATATTAGCCTTTATACACTTGCATTCCTAAGGAGTACATATTTTCTCTCATAACCTGGAAAGATCAAGTTCTAGGCCAATGGATGATGATTCTGGCATGTAGATTTACATATGAGGGAGAGCCCCCAAAACTCTGGAATTTATTTATTGAAAAATTGTGTATTTATTCTTACATGTTTACACTTCAGTCGCCTTCAGAGTACTCTCTGTCTGATGCAACATGTCTATTGAGTTCCATTTTCAACTGCTCAAAATAGTTTTTGAACTCATCAATTTTGATGTTTCACTTCTTCCACACTGGCAAACGTTTCTCTGTGAGGACTTTTTTCATCTGAGGGAACAAACAAAAAAATCACTCTGGGAGAGTTCAGGTGAATAAGGGGGTGGGGCATAGGGGTCATGCTGTTTTCAGTGAAAAACTGCTGTACACTCAGCAGAGTGAGCAGGTGCGTTATCATGGTGGATGAACCAGTTACCTGTTTGCCACAACTCGGGATGTTTCTTCTGTGAATCATGAGGCAACCTTCTCAAAACTTCCAGATAAAAACTTTGGTTGATCGTTTGATTTGGAGGAACAGATTCCTGGGTCCACCCTCCAAAAGATAATTCTGGGGTTTTTTGGATTCCCCCCTTGTATATGTGAAAGCTTTTCCTATGTGAGTGATAGTACAGTATCCTATATTTGTACATATAGGAAATACTTTAACCTTCCATTTCCATTTAAAATAAACAGATGGAAACAATCTCTAATTTTTTAAAATGAAGAATTCAAAGTCACATAATAGTGAAAGAATTGGAAAGTTCTGAGATTAGAAAAAATATTCTTATCACAAAAGGGATATACTTTCGTGATGGAAACTGTAGAATCAGATAAGCAAAAAATGCAAACGGAAATTGCCTCTAATCTCCCCACCCAGTGAGTGACGAAGAGCTGCAGAAATGCACACATGGCAGTGCAGCCCTCCCTCCTTGCATCTTCATCTCTGTTGGCAGGAGAGACGAGGGATCCCCAGAACTCTGCAAACTCCCCTTTCACCAGTCCCTTCTGCAACACTGACAGCTTTGACATCATACCTGCCTTGAGACTATCAGGATGAATCACCTAGAGCCAGTTTACCTCCTCTTCTTGAGCTGTCTCATTCCTCAGGACTCTAATTCCCATAAAGCTTTGCACATCCCCTTCTCTGACCTAATCACCCTGTCCCTCACAACATGAGATCTCAAATCTGTTATCCTTTGCTCGCTGGAACTTAGGGTCAGCCATTGACCTGATATTTCCAAACTGTTCTCTGAAGTTCCCTTTTACCTTCTTTCTTTCTAACAGCAGAACTCTGGCCCCCCTCTGATACAATGGCTGCTTTCTCTTCTACACCCTTGAGCCTAGAGATGGGGTTTGGTGTACTCCTTATTCTTCATTGCCACTTCCAGATTATTCTCTGTATCTTCCCCGTGAAAACCTTAGCTTTGAACTTCAAATAGATTGTAGCACCTATGATTTCTCCTGACCCAGATGTCTTCCAACCCTCCTCCGATTTCTCATTCCTCAAAGGGTGCTCAATGTCATGCTTTCTATAAAGAATATAACCCCTCTTGCTATAAATCTGAGAGGGAGGTTTTTAGTATCCACACAAGTGCCTGTGTTTCACCCTTGCCTCTCAATTCCTTGACTTCCTCTCCTCCAATGATCCTGTCCTCCACCCTATCTCAGCCTCCACTTCAAGGTCAGACCCTAAACCTTACCATCCCCAATGACAGTGCCATGTCCATAGTATTAGTTTTGAGAGCACCACTCTGATAGTCTCTCTCTACAGCTAACTCTCTAGTATCCCAAGGATAAAACCTCAGCATCACTGATATGCGCAGTCCATCAACCTCTCACGTCCCTTCTCCCTCTTTACTCAGATTCCACGGTCCAAATTACATCACTCCCTTGTGTGTACTCATTTCCTTTCTTTTTTCTTTTTATTACATTCTCTTGGCAAATTCCTGTTTAAATCCAACTGTGCTGATTCTATGTCTGTTCGGCTGAGCACAGCTAGAGGCAAACTCTCATGGTCATGCTTACTGGAGGCCTTTCAAATTCATGGCCACTAACCTCAAGTAGGCCTTTATTGCTGCCTGGCAATCTCATTACATTTTCCTAGTCCATTTATACTCCTACTCCCTTGCTTAATTATTTCACATTTTTCCCCCCTCTTCCCAAGCCTCCTCCACAATCCTTGCTATAAGAGGCTCGGACAGACATGGTAGTTTACGCCTATAATTCCAGCACTCTGGGAGACTGAGGCTGGAGGACTGCTTCATCCCAGGAGTTTAAGATCTGCCTAAGCAAGAAAGTGAGACCCGGTCTCTACAAAAGAAAAACAACATAAAAAAATTAGCCAGGCATGGTGGTGAATGCCTGTAGCCCCAGCTTCCCAGGGGGCTGTGACTGCAGAATCACATGAGCCTAGGAGGTAGTGGCTGAAGTGAGCCATGATTGTGCCACTGCACTCCAGCCTGGGTGACAGAGTGAGACCCTGTCACAAAAGAGAGAGAGAGAGAGAGAGAGAGAGAGAGAGAGAGAGAGAGAGACAGAGAGAGAGACAGGGACAGAGAGATAGAGATAGAGAGAGAACACTTAAGTGTGCAAGAGAGACAGATAGGTTAGCTGCATATTTTGCTGAAAAAATAGAAGCAATTAGAAAAGAGTACCCATTACCACATGTGGCCATCACCACATCTATCCACCTGACTGCATCTGTGTCCATATGCTCAACCCACCCTCCTTTATGGATGAATTGTCTATGCTCCATTTATGGACAGCACATCCACTTTAGCAAAGGTTCTCCGCCTCTCTCATCTGCTCAGGAACATTGCAAATTTTGAGTGTATGTGGGCCCTGTCTATACATAATTTTTGATTAAAGTATGTATTACAAAATTCATGGGTCCACTGAAGAAGACTTAGGATAATGGGCCGAGAAGAAGTTCTTACATTTTTATCTATTATTATTATTATTATTATTTTTAACTTTAAATTTTTTATTTTAAAATTGTGGGGTACAATTCAGGGTTAGGTATACACATATTCGTTGTGCAGGTACCCTTGTTGATGAGGTGTGCCCCCCCTTCCCTAGGCAGATTTCCACTACCGTCAATTCTACCTCCCTGCCCCCACCTCCTCTCAGTTCCCCCATTTTTATTTATTATCCCATCATTGGAAGTGAAGATTCTTTATAGTGTCCAGGCAGCAACTCTCTCTTCCTGTTCAGATCCAGGGACCATCACTTTGTGTTCTTTATTGTTCAGTGTGATGTTTCTGATGAATTTCACCTCTCCTATCATGAGAAAAGGTAGTGAGGCTATAATTACTCTGCCATGGCTCTTCAGAACCTGTTTGTATTAAAATAGTATTGATCTTCTTGCCCCTGCATTTACCTGATAGAGTTATTTAATGCTGGTTATCTTATCACTCACAATGCTTCATCATCCATCATGCCTTCCATGAATGCTGGCTTCCAATGACTGTCTCAAAGGTTATTATCTTTGAGCTTCACTGCTCACCACCACAAATGCAAGTCTCATACAGAACAGGCAGGAAAATGTAAAAAATGCTTAGTTCTCTAGTCATGTTAAATGAACCATCCAGAAGTTTATTGTCTGAATGTAGATCGACACAGTCTTCAGGCTGTAATCTTTGCATCCCTAGGATGTGATCTCTTTCAATGTTGCCTCCACTCTTGTCTTGCATACACTGCCACCAAGGAGGAAAGATAGGAGATGAATGGAATGAGAAGAGTAGTGCCATTCACCCCAGGAATACTCATTGTCCTTCCTTTTTTTTCTTTTAAAGATGTGGGGTACAATTCAGGGTTAGGTATACAAACGATCATTGTGTAGGTAAAGTTTGGGCCTCGCTTTGGTCCCCACTTCACCTGGTTTGAGATCAGGTGCCTTTATTGATGAGTTTCCCACTACTGCCAATCCCCTTCTTATAGTATTATGATAATTATCTCACTGTTCTTCCAATGTGGTTTATGATCAACTTGGGAGAACATGATATCGCTGCGTCAACTGGACACCAGAGAGGACATCAGTTGGAAGGGCCCACTGGTGTTGGAGAGAAACAGTCTCTAAAAGTCCTCAGAGGAGATAGGCATGTCCTTTCTTGAGGATGGCCTGGCCTATGGGATGGGACCCGTAGAGGAGATGGGTTCCAGGAGGATAAAGGTGGGTGGACGCAGGATAAAGGATGTCTGGCACCACCTCCTACTGTAGACCAGAGGTGGCATTGTAGTCAGAACACAGATGGATGAGAGTATCACACAGGTGCATACACCCCCAAGAGCTGATGGTAGACTACTAGTAGCCCCAACCCCTGAATTCATCCAGTGTTTTATGCAAGTCAGCTGAAATCAGTAGGTTAACACCCTTCTAGTGGACTGATCTTGCACAATCTTATAAAAGAAATACTGCTCTGGTGAGTGGGAGGGATCTATGGACTAGGCTGCCCTCTTGGAACAGAGGCCCAGCCATGGGGCCTCAGAATTCTCCCATAGGCATGGGTCCAGGGGCATCTTGGGGCAGTTGCTTAACTCCACATATGGGGATAGCATGATGGAGAGTGCCTTGAAGGGGAGAAATGGAGACCAGAGTCTATGCTTGTCCTTATCCAGGGTTGGGACTTCTTGTCCAGACAGTACTGCTGACTGCAATCAGTCCCAGGTACAGAAGGAAGACTTAGACAAGTTCAAGGGAGGTACTTCAGTTAACTCTCAGGGTGATAGGGTCAGACTTGAGACTCCTTGCCCAGATGGCACTAATTGCCATGGTTGGACCCAAGCACAAGGGGGGACTTAGATAAGATTGAGGAAAGCAATCTAAAGCATGAGGTCTGGGGCAGGGGCTCTACTTGCATTGAATGGTAGGACTGCCAGGATCCGTTTCTACCTTCATCTTCCTTGGCTTTTCAGAAGAATTTATCACAGTTGATCACTTTCTCTTTTTGGAAACATTTTCTTCGCTTGGCTTCAGTGACCTCGCAGTGTCCTAGTTTCCCTTCTACCTTACTAACCATATCTTCTCTGTCTTTGCTTTCTTCAGTGAATCCCTCTGGCTTGTAAGTATTGGAGACTTCTAGAGCTTAGTTTTCAGACTTCTTCTCTACCAATATTCACTTTCTAGGTTATTTTATCTAAGGCCACCATAAGTTATTTAATAGTATGTACCCTGTGATGTGCACTAATTCTAGGGAACATTATTTATAAAAATGCAATATAAATAAAACTATGCTCTGTGAAACTGGAACAACAAATGTAGTGGCTCTGACCTAGTCTTGTGGCTTTACATGTTCTTCATACCTCACAGCAATAGACTCCTCCCCTGAACTTCAGACTCACGTATATTCGACAGCCCTTTTTTTTTTGAGTTGAGTCTCACTTCATCGCCCAGGCTGGAGTGCAGTGGCACACTCACAGTCACCCCAGTGTCGACCTGCTGGGCTCCAGTGAGCCTTCCGCCTCAGCCTTCGAAGTAGCTGGAACTACAGGCAGGTGCTACCATGCCCAGCTAATTTCTCATTTATTGTAGAGACGAGGTCTCACCAAGTTGCCTGGGCTGGTCTTGAATCAGCAGGCTCAGGCAATCCCTCGCCTCAGCCTCCCAAAGTGCTGGGATTACAGGCTGAGCCACTGAGCCCGGCCTTCAACAACTTTTCGACATCTCCACTTGAATGTGAAATCTAACATTTAGCATCAGATTTCGCATCTTCTCCCCTAAGTCTACTCTTCTTTTAATCTTCTCACTTCAGTAAATGGCCACTCTGCCATTCTAGTTGTCTAATCCCAAAACTTGTGTTTCATCCTGGTCTTTCCTTCTAACCCCATATTGCCATCTGTCAGCATATCCGGTTGGTTCTACCTTCAGAATATATCTAGAATCTGACTACTCTTTACTACTCTTACCATTGCCACCATAGTCTAAATCACTATCCCATCTTTCTTGTATTATTGCAATATTTTTCTAATGGCTTTCATACATCTACCTTTTCTCCCTTCAATCTCTTCTTAGCATGGCAGCCAGTATGAGCTAGTTTAAAGATAAGTCAGCTCATGCCACCTCTCTGCTCAAGATATCCAGCAGCTTATTATATGACCCAGAGTTAAATCCAAAGTTCTCAATATGGCTCCCAAGGCCCTATATGGTCTGGCTCCTGCTACTTCTTCCACCCCTTCTCCCACTCCTCACCATGCGCTCAGGCCACTTTGTCCATAATGGTTTGATTGTTGGCCCTTGAACATGGCAAGCCTGCTACTAGCCCACAGCCTTGCCACTTGTTCCCTCAATCTGGATCGCTCTTCTCTCAGGGGTCTTCTGACTTTTCTTTCACCAGTTTGGCATCACGGATCAGCTGCCATCTTTTCAGTGAGGACTTCCTTGACCACTTAAATGGAAACAAACAACTCTCCTCAACAACTGACACTCCCTATCTCCTCTTTCCTGCTTGTTTTACCCATAGCACCATTGCCTTCAGAGATACGCTTCATAGTCATGCACTGCATAATGATTCTTCTGTCAACACTGGACCACATTGTGACTGTGGTCCTATAGATTCTAGTGGAGCTGAAAAATTTCTATGACCTATTCAGGTGTTGTGACATCAAAATGCAATGCATCACTCACATGTTTGTGGAGATGCTGATGTAAACAACTTAATGTGCTGCCAGTCATACAAAAGTATACACATACAGCATTGAACAATATATAATGATGCCATTATATATGATGGCAATGATAAAAAACAACTATGCTACTGGTTTATGTATTTATTATATTACACTTTTTATCATTGACAATGATAAAAAACAACTATGCTACTGGTTTATGTATTTATTATATTACACTTTTTATCATTATTTTAGAGTGTAGTCCTTCTACTTATAAAAAATAACTTCACTGTAAAGCAGCCCCAGGCAGACCCTTCTGGAGATATTCCAGAAAAAGGTATTGTTATCACAGGAGATGTCAGCTCCATGTGTGTTATTGCCTCTAAAGACCTTCCAGTGGGGCAAGATGTGGAGGTGGAAGACAGTGATATGAATGATCTTGACCCTGGGTAGGCCTAGATAATGTGTTTGTATCTTTTTTTATTTTTTTAATTAAAAAAAAATTTTTAGTATCTTGGTTTTGAACAAAAAGCTTAAAAAGTAAAAAAAAAAAAAGTTAAAAATAGAAAAAAATTTATAGAATAAGAATATAAAGAAAAAAATTAGTTCTGTAAAGGTGTCCATGTGTTTGTGTTTTAAGCTGAGCTATTATTACAAAAGAGTCAAAAATTAAAACATTTAAAAGTAAAAAGTAAAAAAATTAAAAAGTTTATAAAGTAAAAAATTTCCAGTAAGATAAGGTCATTTATTATTGAAAAAAGAAACTTTTAAATCATGATTTTAGTGTAGCCTATAAGTGCAGTGTTTATAAAGTCTACAGTAGTACACAGTAACATCCTAGGCCTTCACATTTACCCATCACTCACTCACTAACTCACTCTGAGAAACTTCCAGTCCTGCAAGCTCCATGCATGGTAAGTATCCTATGGAGTTATACTATTTTTAACCATTTTTACTGTACCCTTTCTATGTTTAGATCTGTTCAGATCCACAAATACTTACCACTGTGTTACAACTGCCTGTAGTCTTCAGTACAGTATCATACTGTACTGGTATATAGTTCAGGAGCAACAGGCTACACCATATAGCCTGTGTAGTAGGCGGTGCCACCTAGGTTTGCATAAATACACTCTGTGATGTTCACACAATGATGGAATCACCTAACGATGCATTTCTTCTCATTAAGTGAGGCGTGGCTGAACTTTGTTCTAGGCTCTGCATTAAGAACTTTACATGAGCCGGGTTCGGTGGCTCAGCCTGTAATCCCACGCCTTTGGGAGGCTGAAGTGAGTGGATTGCCTGAGCCCGTGGGTTCGAGACCCGCCTGGGC
>NW_007053849.1:43302-50358 GCF_000164805.1 Carlito syrichta
ACTCCAGTCTGGGTGACAGAGTGAGACTCCAACTCAAAAAAAAAAAAGAAAAAAAAAGAACTTTACATGCATTATTTCAATTAATCTTCTTAACAGGCCAATGAGGGAGGTATGAGAGGCAGGAATTAGTAGAAATTGAGGTTAAATAATTTGCTCAGGGTCACACTGGTAGAATGTAGCAGAGCTAGGTTTTAAACCCAGGTCTGATTTCGGAGCCCACATTCCAAATTGATATGCTTTACGAGTGCTGCAGGATAATTTTCTAGAAATGGAATTGCCTGAATCTTCCAAAGTCAGGGGCTTTTGAAAGATTTTTTTTCATGTATTGTTAGCTTAGGAGAAAGTGCTAGTGATAATGTGTACTGTCATAGGACCATAGAAAGAACAGTTTAAAACATTTGTTAATATTGTTCATGGTATGAAGATAGTACACATATATGATAAAAATTCAAGTCATATCAGGGCACTTATAGAAAAATGGACTTTCTTTCTACCTTATGTCTCCCAATCTTACCAACCTAGACATGTCACCATTAATAGTTACTTATAGCCCGCTATCAATTAGAGAACTTCTTCTTTTGTCTTCTTTTTTCCTCCCTCCCTCCCTCCCTCCCTTTCCCTCCCTCTCTCCCTTCCTTTTTGTTCTAGGGGCTCTTGGTTAACAACTCTCTTAATCCAGCACATACAAGGTCAAAGCTAGGGAGACCTTCCTTCCTGGCCTGCTTGAGGATGGTCACAGTGTCATCACAGTCTTCCGTCTGGGCTATGGGGTCTCACTCTGTTGCCCAGGCTGGAGTGTAGTGGCAGGATCACAGCTCAACACAGCCTTGACCTTCTGGGTTCAGGTGATGCTTCTGCCTCACCTTCCCGAAAAGCTGGGACTACAGGCATGCACCATCACACCTGGGTAATTTTTTACAGAGATGAGGTCTCGCGATGTGGCCCATGCTGATCTTTAACTCTTGGGCTCAAGCGATCCTCCTGCCTTGGCCTCTCAAAGTGCTGAGATTACAGGCGTGAGCCACCGTACCCGGCCGGAACTTCTTAATTCAAACACATCTGATAGAGTTTGTGATGTGGGAGAGTCTACTGCAGGCTATTTAAAGAAAGTGTAAAAGTGGAAAGCTCTTTGAGAGTTCTAAGGAAATAAGCAAGCATCGTATCTGAAGAAAGAGCAACATTCCACCTAATCTGTCTCCTTCCTTTCAGGACCTCACACTGCTCAAAGTTTCTACCTTGAGCCATAATTCCATTAGTTTTTCTCTTTAAAAAAATTATTATTCTCACTATTCATTAAGGCAGGAATTTTGTCTGTTTTATCATGATTGTTTCTCTGATTGCCAGCACACAGTCAGCACTCAAACATCCAGCCGGATACAGGATTGACTGCTCAGCCTCTGAATGTTTCACTTTGAGGGGACTGAGAAGCTCAGAGGACTGTGATGACACTGTTGCCATCCTCAAAGGGGCCAGAAAGGAAGGTCTCCCTGGCCTTGACCTTGCAAGTGCTGGGACAAAGGGGGCTAGATCCTTGGGAGTGGAGATGGGACAGAGTAAGAGTGGCCAAGAGTGAAGAGACTTCTGGGAATCCATTTAACAGGGACTCCATAGGGCCCCAAAAGTGACTCAGTGAGAAAAGTCACGCTGTGTATTTTTTTCCATCCTCTTACCTCTAGGTGTGTATATTATTGATTCCTGTCAGTTTTGCAAAACGCTTGGAGAAGCAGCTTTTACAACTTCTCCCAGGAACCAGTGGATGTGGATGTGCCTAGTTTGTTTATTCATTCAGTAAAGGACATTTTGTGTTTCCAGGTTGGGACTATTATAAATAAAATTATTATAAACATTTTCAGCTAGGTTCTTGGATAAACACAAGTTTTAATTTCTCTTGGGTAAATAGCTAGGAGTGGAATTCTTGGGTCTCATAGTAAGTGTGTATTTAACTTTATGAGAAACTGCCAACTGTTTCCCAAAAGGAATATCATTTTGTATTTACACCAGCAGCATGTGAGAGATGCAGTTCCCCCCATCCTCACCAGCAATTGGTATTAGTTTAAAAAAAAAATTTATTTTAGTTATTGTAATAGGTATGTAACGGGTTTAACTTTCATTTCCTTAATGAGTAATAATGTTAAACATCTTCTCATGAGATGATGTCTTTAGTGAGTGTCTGTTAAAATGTTTTGCTCATATTTTTCATTGAATTTTTAAAATGACTATTTTGAATTAATTTTAGAGTTATAGAAAAATTGCAAAAATAGTATAGAGAGTTCACATGTACTCCTCATCTTAATTTTAATCTAATAGTAATATTTTACAAATTATCAAAACCAGGAAATTAACCTTGGTACAAAATAATTAACTAACTGAGGATCTGAATAGAATTTCACTAGTCTTTTTGCTAATTTTTTTTTCTGTCCCTGTATCTTCACTAGAATCCCACTTAATAACATCTTATTTGTTATTATTCTTCCTTTGTTTCCTCTAAACCATGACAATTCTTCAGTCTGCCCTTGTATTTTACGACCTTGACTCTTTTTTTTTTTTGAGACAAAGTCTCACTCTGTCACCCAGGCTGGAGTGCAGTGGCACAATCAAGGCTCATGCAGTCTCCAATGCCTGAGCTCAAATTATCTTCCTGCCTCACCTTCTCGAGTAGCTGGGACTACAGGCATGCGCCACCACACGTGTGCAACCACACTTGGCCAATTTTTCTATTATTTTTGTAGAGACGAAGTCTTGTTTTGTTGCCCAGGATGGTCTCAAACTCCTGCCCTCAAGCGATCCTCCTGCCTTAACTTCCCAAAGTGCTGAGATTATAAACGTGAGTCACTGTATCTGGCAACGAACTTGACTGTTTTTGAAGAGCACCAGTCAGATGTTTTGTAGTCTATCACTCAGTTTGGTTTGCCTCATGATTTCTGACAATTAAAATGAGGTTGTATATTTTTGTCAAGAGTAACACAGAAATGATATTGTGTCCTTAAAGGGTTCATGATGTCAGTAAGTCTTATTACTGGTGACGTAACCTTGATTACTTCTTTTAGGTGGTACCTGATGAGTTTTCCCACTGTAGTTAATAAATATCTTGGATAGATATTTTAAGAATATGTTTTTCGTCAAATTTTCACCCAGTAATTTTACCATTCATAAATAGGTCTTGTCAGCAACCATTTTTACTGTGGTATTTACCAAATAGTGATTTTCTGTTTCTCTCTTCTCTTGTATGCTCATTTCTTGAAGTTCTTCTGTAGGGAAGAGATGTCCTTTCTTCCCATTTATTTATGTACTTGACTGCTTATTTACTTATTTATTTTGACTCAGGATTGCACTCTGTCACCCAGACTGGAGTACAATGACTTGATCACAGCACACCACAGCCTCGACCCACCGGGTTCAGGTGATCCGTCCACCTCTCGAGTAGCTGAGACTACAGGCATGCGCCACCGCACGTGTGCCACCACACTTATCTAATTTTTCTATTTTTTGTTTTTGTAGAGACAAGGTCTTGCTTTGTTGCCCAGGATGGTCTCAAACTCCTGCCCTCAAGCAATCCTGCCTTAACCTCCCAAATCGCTGAGATTATAAACGTGAGCCACTGTGCCTGGCAAAGGCCTTGACTGTTCCAGAGTAGCTGGAACTACAGTGCAGGCCACCATGCTAATTTTTTATTTTTGTGGAGACAAAAATTGCTATGTTTCCCAGGCTGGTCTTGAACTACTAGGCTCAAGTAATCCTCTTGCCTTGGTTTCCCAAAGTTCTGCAATTACAGGCATGAGCCACTGCACCCGGCCTAGACTGCTTATTTATATCAGTATCAATTCATAGATATTTTGTTTATTTTACTAATTGAAATCCAATGTTATAGCTATTTGTTACTCAATTTCTTTTTCATTCTTAGCTGCTAGGAGCTCTTTCAGGTTATTTCTTATGTTCTTTGACAATCTCCCATCCTTTTTTGAGTAGTTCTATTTTTCTGCTATCAAAAGATATTCATTTTGTATTTTTCTTGCCCCAGTCCTAGAATCATCTACTTCTCCAAGGAACTCTGTTTTTTTTTTTTTTTTAAATTAGAGAAAGGTAAATAGATAAAAATCTGGGTAACAAGGTGTGCTCATTTCTACTGGATATCACTGATGCTAGGTCCACAGAGCAAGAAAATGCATCCATGTATATATATTAACCTCGACACACCCACATATTCCTATTTCTGAATCCATCTGGCTTGTGTAGATATTAAAAAAATGAATTTATCCTGATACCTCTGATTCCAAGCCAACACCAGAGGGTTGATTTTAGTATTTCTTTGTAAGCTTTTTCTTTAACTATGAGAAATCTGACTCTCTTTATTTAAAATATATGTTATTTAATTATTTATTCAATTATAATACACACATAAAGTGGTTCAGAATAGCTAACCCATACCTTTGTGAGAAACACATTTAATAACTATGCTATGGAATTTTCGTACTATTATTTTTCTCTTTAACTTCATGGTGTGCAATCAAGATACTGTTCTCCAAAGTTACTTAGGCCAGTTTTTTTTTTCTCCATCCCTTTCAATGTGGTCACGTTCTGTATCCCAAAGTGCTGGGATTATAGGCATGAGCCACCACGACTGGCTCTGTTTCCTGTTTTATCGCATTGCCTAGGACTTCCAGGGCAATGTTGAACAGGTAAAGTGCAAGTGAACATCCTTGCCTTTGTTTCTGATCTTAAAGGAAAGCATTCAGTCTTTCACCACTAGGTTTGGTGCTAGCTGTAGTTTTTTGGAGGTGCCCTTTCATAGGTTGAGGAAGTTCCCTTCTCATTCTAGTTTCCTGAGAGTTTCAAAAATCATGAGTGGATGCTAAATTTTCCTAAATGTTGTGTTTGCATTTATTGAGACACTCACATGATGTTTCTTCTTTAATCTCCTGATATGGTAAGATGCATTGATTTCAAAATTTGAATCAATCTTGCATTCCTGGGAAAAACTCCACTTGATCATTATGTATGATGCCCCTCACTTAAAATAATAAACTTACAATTTTAGAACTGTTTTAGATTTGCAGAAGAATGGCAAGTGCAGGGTTCCCATATTCCTCATGGTTTCCTGTTATTTACAGTCTGCATTATTATAGTACGTTTGTTACAATTAATAAAAGTATTGATATGTTATTACTAACTAAAACCCAAACTTGATTCATATTTCCTGAGCTTTTTCCTAATCCTATTTTATTTTCTCTTTCAGGATACCATATTACATTTAATCCTCTTGTTGTCTTAGTTTCTCAGACTTTCCTTGTTTTTGAGGACCTTGACAGTTCTGAGGCATTCTGGTAAGATATTTTGTAGAATGTCCCTCAGTTGGGATTTGTCTGATGTTTTCCTCATGATTAGATAGGGGTAATGTGTTTTTTGGGATAAGACTCCAGAGGTAAAGTGCTATTTTTATCATGTCATACAAAGGGTGCATCCTATCCATATGACTTCTCACTGTTGGTGTTAACCTTGACCATCTGGCTGAGGTAGTTTGCTTCAGGTTTCTCCACTGCCAACTGACTCTTTTTCCCCTTGATACTGTACTCTTTGAAAGGAAGTCACTATGTGCAGCCCACACTTAATGAATGGATAGTTATCTTCCACTTCCGTGAAGGCAGAGTATCTACATAAATTTCTTAGAATTCTTCTGCATGGGAGATTTATCTATTCCCTTTCGTTGATTTATTTATATCAATTTATTTCAATTATTTGTATCAGTATAGGATACATGCATATTTATTTAATACATTTTTATATCAGTATAAACTCATGGATTTTAAAAATATTTATTTTTTTATTTTTTGAGTTGGGGTCTCACTCTGTTTCCATGCTGAAATGCAGTGGCATGATCAGGATCATCACGGCTCACAGCAGCCTTGACCTCCTGGGCTAAAGCAATCCTTTCACCTCAGCCTCCCAAGTAGCTGGGACTTCAGGTGTGTGCCACTATGCTTACCTAATTTTTAAATTTTTTTTATAGAGACGAGCTTTCTCTGTGTTGCCTAGACTGGTCTTGAACTCCCGTTCTCAAGCAATCTGTCTGCTTTGGTTTCCCAAAGTTCTGGGATTACAGGTGTGAGCCTCTGTGCTTGGCCTAAAATACTGATTTCTAATACTTTATTGCTTTTTGTGGCTCAAATTATTCCAACTTTGGTCACTGAGTGCTTTTCCAGTTGGCCCTTGTGTCCCTTTGACATAACCTCATCTTTGTGTGTTGGTTGTGTTTAAGCATTTCCTTACTTTCTGGCACTATGAGACACAGGCTCATCTTGTGTGTTTTCTGCTCACTCTTAGAATCAGCCATTTATCCAAGGAGCTCTAGTTCCTTTCATTGGAGAATGGTATTAGAAACCAAGATCTGGGCATTAAGTGTGCTCATAGCTGCAAGAGTATCATTGCTTCTTGGCCCTCTTGGCTGAAAGAACAAGGAAATATATGTGTGAATATTAACTCATTATATAAATATATTTACAAATATTTCTGTATGTGATATTTGTATCTCTATTAAATGAAACATCGGCTCATACTTGTGTTTCCAACTCCAATCCATGATCCCATGGATCATTCTAGCCTTTCCCCTGTTTGTCTGTAACTTCCTACTTTATCTGTGAGAAACCTGGCTCCCACCACCCACCATTCATTCACTTAATTTTTCAGTTCCAGTATACATAGGTAGCAAAATCAGAATTGTTACCTTTAGCCTTGTGGGACACTTTATCAACTGGAGTACAATGTTTATGTGCAGTGTCTTTTGCCTTTAGTCTTATAGACTCTACTTCTTTTCAAAGTTACTTAGGACAGTGCTTTCCCTGTCCACTCCCATGCCCTTCAGTAAGGTTGTTTCATAGGTTTATAATACAGTTAGATTGTTTTTTTATATTTTCATTCCATTCTGGGATCCCCAAATCTCCTGAATAATTTTTAAGGATTTGCATACCTTAAGGTCACTCATTCTGCTGTAAAGTTCTGTGGATTTTGAACACACACACACACACACACACACACACACACACACACACACACACACACACA